>NC_142140.1:61790384-61941730 GCF_024610735.1 Ursus americanus | reverse complement strand
CTGAACGTTCAAGAAACAGATCATCTGATTGCCCACAAGCTCTTCCCCAAAGTAGAAAAAGAAGGCAAACCGACTCGTTTTAGGAAGTTCCGACTTCGGCGAAGGACACAAGAAAATGAAAACACAGGCCTCATTCACTTATGAACATAAATGTGAAAATCCTACATACAAAACAAAAAATCAGTGTAAACGGGGAGATAAATTCTTGGTTTGGATGCACTGCCTCAACATTAGAAAGATGACAGTTCTCCCCCAAATAAACTGTAAGTTAAATTCTTAGGAACTTGAGGAGGAACTTATTCTAAAATGTTTATGACAGTATAGAGGTACCTGGCTGGCTCAGTCGGTAGAGTGTGTGACTCTTGATCTTGGGGTTGTGAGTTCAAGCCCCATGTTGGGTGTAGAGATTCTTCAAATAAATATATATATTTTTAAAGATAAAATGTTTATGACAGTATAAAGGTCCATCTGGGGCGCCTGGGTGGCTCAGTCGTTAAGCGTCTGCCTTCAGCTCAGGGTCTGATCCCAGGACCCTGGGATCGAGCCTGCATCGGTCTCCCTGCTCCGCGGGGAGCCTGCTTCTTCCTCTCCCACTCCCCCTGCTTGTGTTCCCTCTCTCGCTGGGTGTCTCTTTCTCTCTCTCTGTCAAATAAATAAATAAAGTCTTTAAAAAAAAAAAAGGCCCATGAATCGCCACATCAGTTTTGAAAAAGAAGAGGGGAAGGAATCACCCTGCCAGATATTAAAACATACCACAGAAGTTATAACAAATAAGCAACAACAAACAAATATATAAAATACAGAAGGACACAGCTGACATTGCTTAGTTGCTGACAAACTATGGGAAGCGATAAGAGCAGAGGAGCCGCCCGTGTGCCCACAGAAGGGTGGTTAAGGGGGGAACAGTGGGGTGACATCAAGAAGGACAGGTTAGATCAGCAGACAAGGTAAGCAGTTGCCTCCCTCTGTGGAGAAAAAAAGAAAGAAAGCTGCATTCCTACGTCACACCACATGCAAAAGTAAACTCCAGGGGGATTAAAGACTTTAAAACAACGGTAAAACTATAAGGCTAAAGAGGAGAAGGTGGGAGAGTATTTTTCTGACCTTGGGGTGGGATTTTCTGAAACAAGATACCAATACCACAAACCATAAAAGGACACATTGACGGCCTGAATACATTACAATTAGGACGGCCTGAATACATTACAATACATTACAATACAATACATTTCTGCAACAAAGGACATCACAAGGCACTTTTATTCAAGCACCAGACATCGGAGCAGGGAGCGAGCTGTCCACGGAGCGTGGGGGACCCAGCGCTGCTGAGCGAGGGAACAGAGGGGTGCGTTCCCCGGGAGTGCTGTCTTTCAGCAGGAGTGCAGGTAGGGTTTTGGCGGGATCCTTGGTAAGGCTATGATAGGAAGATACTAACGGAAGCATATAAACGTCAGGCAGGAGACAGAGAGAGGAGCCAAAGGAGACGTCGTACTGGACGGGGTCATCCTCTTCCAGGGCACGCAACAGTGTCTACCCCTTTAGAGCACGCGCAGTGCTTCTGGCCCGGAAGTTTGCCAGCTGGAGGAGGAGACGGTTGGCGGTTCACACAAAGCATGACAATAGCTTGGGCAGGGCTGTAGGAATTTACAACACAGTAACGAACCCAGCCTGGAGAGCTCAAGGACCAGTTTCCCTCCTGGAATTCCAGCTCCACCACCGTCCCACCGAGGGGCCCATCCTTAGAGCCCAAGAGACCCCCGGAGATGGTCCAGTTAGTGGCTTTGGTGAGCAAACACTGGCTGGAAACCGTCCATTCCACCTGATGACACTCGGGGTCAGTTCTGTAAAACCTCACTTCCAATTCTAATGTTTTGTTTTAGCTGGGTTCTTCCGGTTACAAGGAAAAAGAATACATGTAAACCACCTAAAAAGGGTTTTTCAAGATTTCCGGCAATAATCGAATCACGCAAGGGTCATCAATGGCTGCTACACCTTATAGGCCTAGTTTAATTGGGAACAGGATATTTTGCATAGCGTCAAAATATCTCCCCACAAAAGGGCTTCTTAGCGACAAAAGGAAAAACGGGATCTTGCCCGTGGGAGAGCGCGGCGGATTCCACCTTCACCACGTATCAAAGTCAGCATCGCCAGAAACAGGTCAAAGAGATATAAAGTGTTTCCTGATACGATTGCCCCCAGAAAGCCACATCACATCTGTCATAGTCACGCCAGGAACCCCCCCCCCCAAATCCAAGCACGAGAAACATCAGACAGACAGAGGGAAATTCTACACAATCGAGGGACATTCGATGTAATTACTGGACTGTGGCTTTCAAAAATGTCAAAGTCCAAAGAATAAAGACAGTTTACGGAACTATAGGAAATAAAAGAGCTGTAGTCCTGGGGTGGGGGGCTCCTGCGCTGGAGTGGGGGAGGGGGGCAGCTCTAAAGGACATTTTTTGGACAATCGGCAAGATGGGAACATGAACTGTAGATTGGATAATATCATTGCATCGGTACTGAATTTCCTGAAATTAACAAGCACACTGCAGTTATGTAAGAAAATGTCTTTGTTTTTAGGAAACACACATGGAAATGTTAGTGACAAAGGGACACGATGTCTCCACGTTCGTCTCAGTTCAGGAAAAAACACTTGAGAAAGAGTGATAAAGCAAAATGAGACAAAATGTTCACAAATGGTGAGTCTGGCCCAAGCTGATACATAAAACTAACCCTCACGTGGTATGTTTATTGCCAACCGTGGGAAATTGAGAAGTTTTCAGGAAAAAGGTAGCCAGCGCCACCGGGGAGATTTCTGTTTCTGGGAAGATGGAGTAGATGCGCTTTTCCCTGTTTGGCCCATTACGTCCAACTAAACTCTGGAACATTCGATATAAACACAAGAGGTGAAGGAGTCAGCAACCTGGATACAGGCTCAGACAAAATAATAATAATAATAATAATAATGAGGAGGAGGAGGAGGAGGAGGAGGAGGAGGAGAAGGAGGAAGAGAAGAAGAAAGAAGGAGGAAGAAGAGGAGGAGGGGGAAAAGGGAGGAGGAGGAGGAGAGGAAGAGGAAGAAGAAGAAGAAGAAGATAAAGCCCCAACAAAAGCCTGCTCTCTCTAGCCAAAGCACCAGGCAAGGAATAGCCTAATGAGGCAGAACTCGGAAAATCACTGGGACGCCTGGGTAGCGCAGTCATTAAGCGTCTGCCTTCGGCTCAGGGCGTGATCCTGGCATTCCGGGATCGAGTCCCACATCGGGCTCCTCCGCTGGGAGCCTGCTTCTTCCTCTCCCACTCCCCTGCTGTGTTCCCTCTCTTGCTGGCTGTCTCTCTGTCACATAAATAAATAAAATCTTAAAAAAAAAAAAAAAAAGAACTCAGAAAATCACCACTCTATTCCAGGCAAATACCACAAAGTGTGGCCACACCCACACCTACAAAGGCCAAAGGGTGAGCCTAGAGTTCTGCCCTCCCCAGGCTCATCATGAGATGCCCCAACATCCCTGCCAGGGTGGGGAGCTCTCTGGGAAGGCCAAGCAGGGGGGCAGGGACTTTACCAAAGCTGGCCGGTAGCCACGGGGGAGCCTGGATTTCCATCCCAGGCAGTGGCCAGGCACCCCTTCCCTTCCCCGCTGCAGGGCCTCAGGGGAGGCCAGGTGGGTTAGGGCGGTCACTCGTTTCCTCACTTAGGAGGCTGCAGGGACCGCGCGGGGAGCTGAGACCCCCACCCTCACCCCAGCAGATGTCAACAGAAGGGGGGGCTTGAACTTCTAATTCCACCTGGTGGCACCTTTTCTTGCCAGAGCAGTGTCAGAAAAAGCCAGCTAGAACAGAAGATTTTAGGCCCAGACTCTCATAAAACCATACAAAAATGGCCACGTTTCCATTAAAAAAAAAAAGTCATTCCTCATACCAGGAACTGCAAAGACCTCGAAATGAATGACAAAGACAACCAATAGCTGCCAACACCGAGGACGGAGGTGTGAGGATTCTCTGGGAAGTATTTCAAAGCAGGCACGATATAAATGCTTTAACGAGACGTTATGGACACGCTTGAAACCGATGCAGACCTGACTTCAGCAACGGCACGGAAGATCTAAAGACGACCCAGAGGAAGACTGTAGCACTGAAAGGCGGGACGGCTGAAATTAAAGCTCAGGGAGTGGGCCCCACAGCACAATGGAGGGAACAGAGAAAAGAATCAGTGAGCTGGAAGATACAACTATAGAAACTACCCTTTCCAAACAACAGAGAGAAAACAGACTTCAAAAAAGTTGGGGGGGGGGGGGCGCGTGGGTGGCTCAGTCGGTGCAGCCTCTGACTCTTGATTTCAACGCAGGTCAGGATCTCAGGGTCCTGGGGTTCCTGGGTAGCTCAGTTGGTTGGGCATCTGGCTCCGGCTCACGTCATGATCCCGGGGTCTGGGATCAAGTCCTGCATGGGGCTCCCTGCTCAGCAGGGAGCCTGCTTCTCCCTCTGCCTCTGCCCCACCCCTGTTTGTGCTCTCACTCTCTCTCTCAAATGAATAAATAAAAAATCTTAAAAAAAAAAAAAAAGGATCTCAGGGTCCTGGGATCAAGCCCTGGGTTGGGCGTCCATGCTCAGCAGGGAGTCTGCTTGTCCCTCTAACTTCTGCCCCTCCCCCTCTCATTTGTGTTCTCTCTCTGTTTCTAAAATAAATAATCTTAAAAAAAAAAAAAGTCTCGGGAAGCTCTGGGACTCTAATAAAACATCCACCATGTTGAGCAGGGAGCCCGATGTGGGGATCGATCCCAGGACCTGGAGATCATGACATGAACCAAAGGCAGACACTTAACCATCTGAGCCACCCAGGTGCCCCAAGAGACTACCCAAATTTGTAAAGAAACATAAACAGACATGCAAGAAGCCAAGTAAATCCCAAATAGGACAAACCCAAAGAATGACACAAAGAGAGGTGCCTGGGTGGCTCAGTCAGTGGAGTGTCTGCCTCTTGATTTTGGCTTGGGTCTTGATCTCAGGGTCGTGGGATCGAGCCCCATGTCAGGCTCCAAACTCAGTGCGGAGTCTGTTATGACCCACTTACTTTGTTTCTGTCCCTGGACCACTTTCACTCGGACCACCGGATACCCTGACCAGCTTATATCAGGCTAGTTGCTTGGGCCCCATGACTGGCTGAGGTCCGCTTATGCAGCTGGAATAGAATCATTCCCACAAGAACCCTAAGGACTGAGTCGGAGTAATTTTTCAAGAGAAAAGAAAGAAGGGGCGCCTGGGTGGCACAGCGGTTGGGTGTCTGCCTTTGGCTCAGGGCGTGATCCCGGCATTATGGGATCGAGCCCCACATCGAGCTCCTCTGCTAGGAGCCTGCTTCTTCCTCTCCCACTCCCCCTGCTTGTGTTCCCTCTCTCACTGGCTGTCTCTACCTCTGTCAAATAAATAAATAAAATCTTTAAAAAAAAGAGAGAGAGAGAAAAGGAAGAAAAGTTGAGTGGATCTTGAGCAGATGTCCAACGAATGTCTCCCGCACAAACTCTTTAAAAATGAACCACAGCTAGAGCACTGAGTCGGATTCTTTGGATGAGATCAACTCTGCCTAACTTAATGCAACAGAGACTTGTTGGAAAGATGCAGGGCTCACCGGGTACAAGTCAACATGACAATCCAGGACTGCTCCGGAATCAGGTAGCAATGGGACCTTTGTAGGAGGAACCACTCTACACTTTTCCTGAGCACTTTCTTGAAATGAATGCTGTCCAGTTCTATTTTCTCTTTTCTTGTCACCACAGTCACCATTTGAAAACCTAGGACAGGGAGAACAGTTGTCTGTGATAAGGTTACATCCTGGAGCTAAACTCAGGTGGTGACAGGAAGTACCCGGTGGAAGGAGCTTCCAAAGACATTGGGGTTTCCAAAGTGAGAGGGCAGCGTGCCTACTTCCATACTCTTATCAAGTCTGTACTCATCTGAGGAGATGAGATCTCCCAAAAGGAAACTGGGGTCCTCTTACCTAAGAGGCATGAATGCTGCATTAAAAAATTATACATATTTCCCTTGGGTATTACATGATAAAACATGTTAAGTGGTACAAAGCAGTACTCGGATGAAAAGTATGAATTAAGTGGATTTACTTGAAAAGCAAGAAAGATGGAAAATAAATGAACTAAAAATTTCAACTCAAGAAGGTAGGAAGAGAACAGGAAAATAAGCTCAAAGTATGAAGAATTATTAAAGGTGGAAGCAGACATTCATCATCCAAGAGGGGGAAAAAAGCAATTGACTAGTAAAACTAATAAATCTGGTTCTTTGGGGCACCTGGGTGGCTTAGTCGGTTGAGCGTCTGCCTTCGGCTCAGGTCATGATCTCAGTGTCCTGGGATCAAGCCCCGCATCGGGCTCCTTGTTCAGCGGGGAGTCTGCTTCTCCCTCTCCCTCTGCCTACTGCTCCCCCTGCTGTGCTCTCTCACTATCTCTATCAAATAAATAATAAAATCTTTTTTAACAAATCTGGTTGTTTGGCTAGCCCAATAAAATAGACTCACCTTTGGCAAGTCCAGTGAGGAAAAAAAGAGGGAATGGGGAGAAAGAGAGAAAAGACAAGGGGTCATAACTCCCAAATGGAGATTTTAACAAATGATAAAAGTTTAAGTGTTCAAACCTGCAATACTAAATTTGAATAGCCACATGAAAGATATTTTATGAGAAACTATCAATTATCAAAATTGACTCAGGAAATCTCAACAGACCAAAAATTATAGAAATTGGAAAGGTATTCCAGAAGCTATTCCCCAAATGGCATCAAGTCCAGATGGTTTTATAGGTGAATTTCACCAACCCCGAATTCAACGGAAAACCCCTACGATCTCTAACTTTTTCAGAGAATATAAAATTTTCCAACTTAATTTCTAAAGCCAGCATAACTCTGGTAAAAAACAAACCAAAAAAACAGAAAAAGACAAAGCCCCTCAAAAGAAACCTATGAGCCACTTCTATTTTCTAACTTACATTTAAGAGCTCTAAGTAAAATATGAGCAAACCAACCTAGAATTATATTAAAAGAATAATTCATAATAGCCAAGTAGTGTTAATCCCCAGCCTTCAAAGATGTGAAATTAGAAAAAAAAAAATTCAGAACTTTAACATGTGAAGAAAATGAAACACAGGATCATTTCAGTAGGTCCCAAAGCAGATGAACCCCTTTTCTGTGTCTGCAGAAGCCTTCAATTTAGGAATGTTTGGAGAAGCGGAATCGGCCTCCTATTATAGAGGCTGAAACCGCCAGACTTGCTTTCCCAGACTTCCTCACAGCTGGGTCACAGGCATTTGACTAAGCCGACCGACACCCAGACTTTGAATCGAGCTGGTACCACAAAGGAGGAGGGGTGGTCCAGGAGGCTGTCTCTGTGCAGGGAGGTTGTGCGAACACGGAGGCTCCAGCTCAGTGACTGGTCTTGGAGCAGGAGTCGAGTTTTCCTCACCAGACTGGTTCTGCAGCCTGGTTCTGTTCCGGGCTACACAGTTCCAAGTCTGGTTCTCTGGCCCTTACTGGGAAGTCTGGGAAGTGGCCAATGAACGTTTAACAAATTCCTATTCATCCTCACCAAGGACATTTTCTGTTGCTTACAACGAAAAACCCCAATACATCAACAATCAATAGCTCCAGGGGCTCCACTCCACCTCACAGCCTCTCTCTCTCTCTCTCTCTCTGCAACTTCTCACCACACTTCCGGATGCTTGAGTCCTCATTTTCTCCATGTTCTCAAGTACTTTTTGCAGTGGGCAAGTTACATAAATGTCAAAGCTACGGATTAACTGCATTCGGCTCACGTGTCCCCAGTGGTGAAGGGAGCAGACGTGGTTGCACGACGTCTCTTCCAGGGGAGAGTGGGTGGGACATTTAATCATGAGAGGGGGTGGTGGACCCACAGACATGGTGGCCGTCTCTGAAATCGGCACCTCACTTGGTCTTGGGAAGTTCTGTTTTGTTTTGAAGTCATCTCTACACCCAACATGGGGCTTGCACTCATGACCCCAAGATCAAGAGTCACACGCTCCACCCACTGAGCCAACCAGGCCGCCCAAGTCTTGGGAGGACGTAAAAGCCTTTCCAGAGAAGACATTCAGGGCTGGGGCTTTCCAGATACGTAAGGGTTGGGCAGAAGAAGGTAAGAGGTGAGAACATAGTCCAAGCATAAGAAAGAAAGAAAATTATCTTCTAGAGTGAAAGGTGGAGTGTAAGAGATGGGGCTGGACAGGTAGGCAAGGGTCAGATCACATAGGACCCTGTAGGTCATGTCAGGGGGGCAGGGAGGCCAGGGAGGCCGTTCTTGAAGACCACTCCATGGGGGATGGGGAGAAAGGGGGTCAGGGTGTCAGGAGATCAGGTGGGAGGCTGTTCCAGTGAAGCCGTAGTGAAGAGCTGGTGTCCTGGATTGGAAATGGTGGGGATAGAGAGAAGTGGGTTTCGGAGAGATTAGGAGGTAAAATCAGCAGGACTTGGTGACAGGTTGGATGGGGATGAAGGAGGGAAGGAGTTAAGGATGACTAGCAGGGATTGTTTGTATCGACTGAGTGGCCGAATGGGCGGATGATGGTACCATGCACTGGGCTGAACGACACAGGAGGGTTAGCTATGTGGAGAGAGGTGAGCTTAGCTTTGAACATATTGTTTTAATGTTTACAGGTCATCCAAGGAATCCAAAAGGCAGTAGGACCTAGATGCTTGGGTCTCTGGAGCGGGGTCTGGGTCAGAGTAAAGTTGAGTCACTGGGGTGGGTGTATGGTTGTTGAAAGCAAGGGAATGAATGAGGGTAACATCGGTGTTTGTGCAGCGCAAGAAAGGGAGAGGGCCAGAGACCAAACTCTGGGGGAAGGCTGACTTCCCATGAAGGCCGGAGGAAGAGGAATCTACAAAGACTGAGAAAGGTCAGCCAGAGAAGAGGAAAATGAGTGGCATGAGTCCCAAGGTAGGAGAGGCCGCGGGTATGCAGGCTGCAGAAAACAAGTAAGATCATAATGAAGTGTCCAGTGGGTATAGAGGGCTGGGGGACACTGGTGACCTTGGCCACAACAGAGCCAGTGGGTTGGAGGGAACCATGCTAGAGAGGGGGAAAGGCAGAGGGCGGTAAGGGTTAAAATTGGCAACTGGGAAGGGGAAGTGAGTGGCAGCTGGAGAGGTTTAGAATCCGGGGACAGTGGTGGTTGGAGGAGTCCACTCCCAATCCGCCCTGTGGAGATGGAGAGTGGGAGAAGGGAGCCACAAGGAGGGCTGGGGACAGCTGTGGAAGGAGGTGATAAGGGCCTGTGTCCGGGAGGGACACTGTTCCCAGGTCACAGGAGGGAGTCGCTATCAGGCTGGCATTTCCTCCCCATCCCCATCGCCTTCCTGCCCCTGCTCAGCCCTCCCTGGAGCTGGAAGAGAGCAGGACAGAGTCACACCCTGCAAGAGACGCTGTACCCTCGGAGGTCCTTCTGCCTGCCCGTAAGCTGGACTTGGGGCTGGGGGACGGGGCTGCTGAGGGATGGATAAGAACCAAGGACATGGGGCTAGCGGTTTTGGCTTCGGGGGGCAAGGGTGGGAGAGGGCAGTGGGGAGGACAGGAGAAGGGGGGCTGAGTTTCTGGAGGGATCCCCAAGGCTGCAGCAGGAACTAGAGTCTGGAGGAATAATGGCCAGTGCCCACGAGGTGCCCACTCCCCTGCCCGTGTCCCCCTGACCCCCAGGTCCCCATGCCTCTCCTCCTGTTGCTGCTCCTGCTGCCACGCCCTTCGCACCCCCAGTTGGTCTGTGAGGTCTCCCAGGTGACCAGCCAGGTGGAAGTGAACTGTGACAACAGGGGGCTGAAGGCGCTGCCTCCAGGTCTGCCAGAAGACACGGCCATCCTGCACCTGGGCGAGAACCCCCTGGGCACCTTCTCCACAGCGTCCGTGGGCTCTCTGGCTCAGCTCGCACAGCTTCACCTGCGCCAAAGCCAGCTGACCAGCCTGCAGATCGCGGGCTCGCTGCCCCGGCTGGAGACCCTGGACCTCTCCTACAATAAGCTGAAGAGCCTGCCTGCGCTGGGCCGGGCACTGCCGGCCCTCACCACCCTGGACGTCTCCTACAACGAGCTGACCTCGCTGTCTCCTGGCGCCCTCGATGGCCTGAGCGGCCTGCACGAGCTCTACCTGCGAGGCAACAAGCTCAAGACTCTGCCCCCGGGGCTCCTGGCGCCGGTGCCCCAGCTGAGGAAGCTCAACCTGGCCGACAACAAGTTGAACGAGCTGCCCCAGGGGCTCCTGGATGGGGTGGGCGAACTCGACACCCTCTACCTCCAAGGAAACTGGCTGCGCACCGTTCCGAAGGGCTTCTTTGGGGACCACCTCCTGCCTTTCGCTTTTCTCCACAACAACCCCTGGTCCTGCGACTGCGAGATCCTCTATTTCACTCGCTGGCTGCAGGACAACGAGAATAATGTCTACTTATGGAAGGAGGGCGTAGACGTCAAGGCCATGACTCCCAACGTGGACAGCGTGCGATGCGTCAACGTGGCCAACACACCCGTCCACACCTACCAAGGGAAGGGCTGCCCCAGTCTTGGGGATGGGGATGACCTAGACTACGACGACTACGGAGAGGAAGAGGTGGGAAAGGTAACGGCCACGAGGGCCGTGGCCAGGTTCTCCACCAACACCAGAGCCCACACAACCCACTGGGCCCCACTCCACTCAGCAGCCACTGCTTCTCTGGACCAGACGCCCCGTCTGTCTCCCACCCTAGAGTCCACTGAGACACAGAGCACATTCCCAACTGCCCCAGAGCCCAGCACACCCATGCCCCACCCCCCGCCCTCCACCACGATCCTGACCACCCCAAAGCCCCCCATGCCCTCCACCACAACCCCGACCACATCAGAGCTCCCCATGCCCACCGCCAGCCTGGAACCCACGACACCCCCCACCACCCCAGAGCCCACCACGACTCCCAGTACAACCCCCACCACTCCAGAGCCCACCACGACCCCCAGTACACCCCCCCACCACCCCAGAGCCCACCACGACCCCCAGTACAACACCCACCACCTCAGAGCCCACCACAACCCCCAGTACGACCCCCACCACGACCCCCAATACGACCCCCACCACCCCAGAGACCACCACGACCCCCAGTATGACCCCCACCACGACCCTCACCACCCCGGAGCCCACCACAACTCCAACCACCCCCACCACCCCGGAGTCCACCAGGACCCCAATCCTCTCTGAACTGACCACATTCTTCAAGATGCCAGAATCAACCTCACTCCCTGCTATCTTGGAATACCCAGCCCCCACCTCACCTGCCCACCTCCCAAAGGCCCACGAGGTGGTTCAAGGGAATTTGGAGAGCTCCAGAAATGACCCCTTGCTCAACCCTGACTTCTGCTGTCTCCTCCCTCTGGGCTTCTATATTTTGGGTCTCCTCTGGCTTCTGTTTGCCTCTGTGGTCCTCATCTCGCTGCTGGCCTGGACCCGGCACGCGGAGCCACAGGCCCCCGCCACAGCCACGCACACCACGCACCTGGAGCTGCAGAGGGGAAAGCAAGTGACCATGCCCCGGGCCTGGCTGCTCTTCCTTCAAGGGTCACTCCCCACTTTCCGCTCTAGCCTCTTCCTGTGGGTGCGGGCCAATGGCCGTGTGGGGCCTCTGCGGGCAGGACGGCGGCCCTCAGCCCTGAGTCTGGGTCGGGGTCAGGACCTGCTGGGAACAGTGGGCATTAGGTACTCTGGCCACAGCCTCTGAGGGTGGGTGGTTTGGGGACCTGCAGAGGCTGTGATGGGCTTTCCTATTGGGATCTAGCTGGGGGGGGGGAGGGGTGGGCAAGGAGCACAGGGTCCGGGGAGACTTAGCTACTTTTCCTTTATCAGAAGGCTCCTCTTCGGACCACATGAACCACCTCCTCGAAGGAGCAGGGGTGGAGAAGAGCGGGGCGGGCTCTAGAACAAAGCTCCCTATGCTGCAGGAGAGGGTCGCAGACCATCACCTTGGGGGAAGTTTGGAAACAGCAAAGGGAACAGAGCAGGAATCTCACACGCGTGTACCGGAGGGAACTGGGAAAGCGCCGTATCGAGATGTGAGCCCTGATAGTCCCTGGGGAGCAGAAACATGGTGGTTTTCTTTTCTTTTCCTCTGTTGGACATTTCTAGTTGTACACCCTTGCATATTATTTGTGGAATAAAAAAAATAACTTCAAAACACCGGAGTTTCCTTTAGAGGCGAAGTGTCCGGGGCACCTGTCATTCGCACGTCTGAAGCCCCACCTGCCCCCACCAGAGTTGGATCAGTCGCCCACAAAAGCTCAGCAGTCTGCACCCCCTGCCTGGGGTGCCCCCTCTCCTCCTGGGGGGCCGACCACCAGGCCACCTCAAGCATTACCTCCAGCTCAAAACCTCTAAGTCTCCCTGGAGTGGCCACTGCCGAGGCGCACCTGCCCCCAGCCGACTAGGAGCCAAGGTGGGCACCTGCCCGCACCTGCGGCCTCCCGACCTGCCCAGCGGCCAGGTGGGTGTGGGCCTGGCGGCTTGGGCCACTGTGATGGGTTTTACTGATGACCAAGCCGTCTCACTCAAGTGTCCTGCTCGCACGCTAGAACCCACTTCTCGCCAGCTCCCCTAGATTCCGCCGTTTCCCCTCACCACGCCAGGCACGCTGTCTCCCCTGTGCCGTCTCCAGCCCAAACCAAGGCCTGGGGCCCAGAGAATGCGGTGGAAGCTGAGCCTTCCTGGCTCGAGAACCCCCCTTCTCCAGATGACGCAAGCCTGAAAAGCTGACCGCTCCTCTCCTGCTTGAGGTCTCCCCTGGAGAGAGGACAAATCTGGAGCTTGGCCGTCAGGGGCCTGTGCCCACTCACCCGGCTGACTTCTTATGACAGGTGCTCCACGACCCATGCTCCCGCTATTGCAAGCTTCGAGATCACCTGCCTCACCCCACCTCCGCCCTGCCCCACCCCGGGGTTTCCCCTCTGAGGCTTTGCTCTCCGTCGGGCAGGTGCCACCAGCACGGCTCTCCCTCCGGGCTGGGCCGGGTGCCTCGCATTACCCTGCAGCGGCCCATTGCTCCTCTCTGCCCCCACCTGCCCCTGAGCCATCTTCCCCTCTGCACTTGGAACCTCGTAAGGATAACACCCAGGCTCCCGGTGTCTCAGAGAAGCCACTGTGACCCAGGCCAGCAAGCGCCCGGAGTTAAGAGGAGGGGCAGAGGTGGGAGGGCCCAGCTGGGGCGCCGAGCTGCCGAACTTCTCCTCTCCCCCTCTCCTCGTCTTGAGGAGGCTCTGCCAAGGGGACAGTTCCCACCTGCCGCCTGCCTGTCCCCTGGCCAGGCTCAGACGACTTCGGGCCTCACACTGCCCAGCCCTCCTTCCAGTTGACCTTCCTGTGCCCTTTGACACCCCGGGAGATTTTTGGGCTCCTTGAGGCAGGGCCTGGGAAGCACACATCACTCTCCACAGGGTGGGGCTCCGATCAAGTCTCTGGCCAATGCCCCCCCACCGTCCAGTCTTCTCAAGCCTCCCGGCTCAGGGCACCTGCCCCCACAGCTCAGCCTTCCCGTCCCCTGCCCAAGCCACCAGGGCACGGAGGCATTTCCTGGGGATCAGGTGAGATCACCCGTGCCTCCGACGTTCTTGGGCGAGTGGCTGGGAAGCAACACGCAGGGCCTGAATTCTGGTTCTCCTTACCTGTTGGCTGCTGCTGCTGTCGCTGCACCAAGACAGACCGACATAGCACCTGCATGAAACGGGCAAGTGCCTTTTCTTAAATACCTTTTCTTTAGAACTCCAGTTCCTGGTCTCCTGGGACTTCCACCTCTCTGTCCAGCTTCCTCCCCTCCCGCCCCCACAACTACCCAGATCTGGGGGTGGTGTCATCATTCCAATTTATTGATCACGTCCCAAGTGAGGTGGAGGGAGGGTCACATCCTCCCGCTGCAGACCTTTTGGCCATCCTGACGGCTGCTGCCATCTCCGGTCCCCTCAGCCCTGCCTTGGTTTGCCCGAGAAGGGGGATCTTCCACTGCCCTACGTGCCGTGCAACTAACGCCCAAGAGGAGGCCGGAAATCTTCAGGCAGTTTCCCAGCTCTCCCCGCGGGCACAGCCAGGGGCAGAGAGGTCGTGAGGTCAGGACAAGTAGGGCAAGGTGGCGCAGGGGTAGGACAGACCAGAGTCCTTTACCGCAGAGGAGGGAACCACACTGTGGAGGGAAAATAAATAGACGGGCGCAAGGCAGCAGAGTCCAGGCCCCCAGGGGCGCACTGACTGTGGGAGCAGCGGGTAAGTGGGAGCCCTGGCACCCCGGCCCCGGGCCCCTCGCCTGCCTCAGCCACTGAGGAAGAGACGCTTGTAGGCCTTGTTCATCTGCTCCAAGAAGATGAAGGTGAGGACGGTGTGGGGGCCCAGGCGGGCGTAGTACGGCGTGAAGCCCTTCCAGAGGCTGAAGAAGCCCTCATAGCGCACGACCTTCACCAGCACGTCCTACACGGGCGGGCAGGGCGCGGGCGCTAGAACCTGGCTTCCCGGGCCGTGTCCGTCTCCCCCACGACCCTCTCCGCCCTCCCAGAGCATCCCATCCTCCAGCCCGAGCCCGCCCGAGCCCCCAGCCCGCTTCCTCACCAGCCCGTTCTTGTACTCCGGCTTTCCGTCAATCATCCTCATGTTCTGGATCCTGCACGAGAGGAGGCAGGGGCGTGAGAGGCACAAAGCAGGCCCTGCCGTCCGTGTCCGGGCACCGGCCAGCACACTCACCGGGTCTTGGCGATGTCCACGGGCATGGAGGCGGCAGTGGTGACCAAGCCGCTGATCATGCTGGCGCAGAAGTGGCACAGGATGTTGTCGGAGAAGTAGCCTGGGGGCGAAGCAGCGGTGGCAGTCAGCGCGGAGCCAGCCGAGCCAGGCCAGGCCCCAGCGCCCTGCTCCGGGGCTCACCTGAGTCCAGTAAGAACTGCTTGGACTGGGAGTAGGAGGCAAGCTGGGCGGCGTTGACCACAACGGCGCGAGCCATGGTAGGGATGCAGCCCTGCGGGGGCGGGGATGGGGGGGTTGTGGTGTCAGAGACGGCCAAGACCTGCCCCTTTACTCCCCCCAAAATCTCCAGCCCCTTCACTCACCCTCCACAGCGTGGGGACCCCCTCCTCCCGGGTGATTCGAATCAGGGCATTAAACACGTTTTTGTAGCCACGGCGCTGGTCAGGGGGAAGCCTGGTGGGAAGGTGGGGAGAGGCCAAGTTCAGGATAGACCACCCTGCCCCACAGGAGCAAAGAAAGGGGGGCCAGAACACAGACGTTAATGCTCTGCTCCAGACCAGGAATAAGAGTTAGTCCTTTGATTGTAGATCCCAGGGAATGGAGCTGGGGCAGACTCAGGCCTGGAACTCACCGGCCGTCAGCGGTCATGCGGATAAGAGCCACCTCAGCTGGTGTTCCCACAAAGGCACCAGTCGCACCTGCAGTCATGCCAATCAGGGCCTTCAGCAGAAAGCCAGGGGGTGTACCATCAGCCCCCGTCAGGCGCTCAAACAGCACCGTGTAGATGCCAAGGCGGGTAGTGGTGTAGGTGGCCTGGCGCAGCAGGCCAGCCGACAGCCTGGGGAGCGAAGGGGTCAGTGCATCAGGCCAGGGTCTGGAGCCGCAAGCCCTTCCCCTACCCCCCCACCCTGTATCCCGTGGCTCCAGTACCCAGTGTAAATGCCCCTCAGCCCTTCTGCCCTCAGGATGCTGGTGAGGGCATGGAAGCTGGTTTTATACTCTCGTGTCTTGGCTCCTTCCCCACTCAGCTGCATCCGGTTCTTCACCAGATCGAGCGGCTGCACGAACACTGTAGCTCCCATCCTGGAAGAAGACAGAAGCAGAGTCCAGGGCCAGGTGTCTCTTGATTACCTACCAGTGCCCTGTGGAACCTGGCAACGAGGGGTCACAAAGTGCCAGGCCTGCCACGTGATGAACTAAGTGTTCAGGAGGCTAGTGGCTGTGAGTGTAAGTCTCCGCCTGTGCCAAGCGCCAAGGGTCTGAAAAGTCCAGTGGTCTGCAACGAAAGCGCTCCACGCAGCTCTGAGGGGGTCAAGCAGAGATCTGGAACTGCCTGCAGTCCAGCCCAGGGAGAGGAGGTGGGCATTCATGACCTGGGGCTTCACCTAGCCCGACAGGAGCCATGCAGGGACCTGGAACCCCACACGACCCCAGAGAGCCAAGCAATAGGCTGGGAAATTCAAGTGGTCCGGTGGGGTCTTGTAAGGAGCCTGCACGCAGCCCAACAGAGACCCCGCAATGGGTGAACAGGTCCCGGCGGCCCATGAGAACCTCGGCAATATGCCTGGAACCGCGGTGACCCCGTGCCGGCTCGGTTCCCTGCCACCGACCCGGAGATGAACCGGGCCCGGTTCCTTGCACCGTCCCTTCCTCCCTTCCTCCTCCCTTCCCAACCCTGGAGCCTGAGCTTACCCGGCCAGGCCCCCGAACAGGAACTTGACGGACTTAGGGGACGTGCGGGGCTTCGCGTCCATCCCGCCGGCCCCGGGACTCGCCGTGGCCGCCATCGCCGCTCAGTGGCTCTCGGCTTCGGGTCCTGTGCGCGCGCGGCCCCACTCGCGCCCAAGGTGACACCGCGCGCGCAACAGGGCCGAGGGCGCGCGCGCGCGCCCCTCCGGCTCTTGGGTCCAGCCCCAGCTGGAAGCCGGCGCAGGCGCGCGGCGCAAAGGCGGCCGGGAGGAAGGCGGGGCCGGAGGCGGGGCTTCGAGGAGAGGTGCGGGAAGGGGTGTGGCTGGTTTAGGAAGCCATAGCTTAGACGCACTTTTCGCCGAAATGGACTCGCGGGAAAATAAAGAGGGTGTCAGGAGATCTCGCGAGACAGAGTGAGCTAGGGAAGCCAGAGTCGGGGCGGGGGGCGGGGGGGGGGGCGGTTCTCTCGCGATAGACGCAGCAAGCGTTCGGCTGGTGGGAGGGAAAGTGTGGGGAGGATTCTCGCGAGACCTGAAGATACGGCAGCCGCGGCGGCGGCCAGAGAGGGTGGAGAGGTTTGTAAATCGGGCAGCTCCGAGATCCGGGGCATGACAGGGGAACGACTAGATCGTCTTCTGGGGCTTCGGCGCTCGCTGCATCTGCAAAGGCACTTCCTCCGCCCCTAACCTTTTTTTTAACGGGCCTTTTAGGACCGGAAGTCCTTCCTCGTGAGCGGCCAATGCTGGAGGCGGCCTGACTTTGCTTCCCGGAAGCCCTTTCCCAGCAGCGAGGAAGACAGCTCACCTGCCCGGAAGTCCCGCCTCCTCGAGCGCCCCCACCCTGGCCGAAGTTTTTCTGTCACCTGTGCTTGCCTCCGTCCCCCATCCCTGTTTTGTCCCCGTACCCGAGAAGGATACATTTAGTGCTTCCCTCCGTGCTCCACTAACCGGGTTGGGTGCCCCACTCCCGGACTCGGGGTGCCTCCCCCGCGCCCCCATGTAGCTGGGAAGTGGGGCCTGGGGGTGGGTGGACCCCTGGGATCCTGAAGGAGGGGCGGAGAGGGCGCAGAGCATCGCTTCTGCCCCTGCTACCGGGACGCGGCCTCCTAAGTCTCTCCCCGCCCGCTGCCATGCACCCCGCGGCCTTCCCACTTCCTGTGGTTGTGGCCGCCGTGCTGTGGGGAGCGTCCCCCGCGCGGGGGCTCATCCGAGCGGTGAGTCGAGGGGCGGGTGGGGGAAGGGCGTTGGAGGACGGGGTTGCAGGCGCCCCGGGAACACGGGCTCTCTCGTCCGCAGACCTCGGACCACAATGCCAGCATGGACTTTGCAGACCTGCCAGCTCTCTTTGGGGCTGCCCTGAGCCAGGAGGGACTGCAGGTGATTCCCTTCCCTTTTGTCCGTTTCCCTAGAGCCTCTCTCTTCTGGGTAGGGAGTTGAGGAGCCTTGCCCTTGCGTCAAGCTGGAGGCAGGTTCGGAACCACGCGCAGGAGCACGTCTAGGGTGGGATTTAGAATCTGGAGGGAGAAGACATAAAGTCTCTTGCTGGAACTCTGAGTCCTCTTGGACGGGCGCTGGAAGGAGACGAAGATGACAGCGGGGCAAAGTGCCGCTTACCAGCAGGGTCTCTGGGGCCGGCTCTGGGGTTTTATGACGTTGGGCGAGTTAATTACCTCCCTGCAGCTTAGTTTGCTTTCCTGTAAAATGGGATGAGAGACGTTTTCTCAGCGTTATTGCGAGAATCAAGTTACATAAGCAGTTTTGGGGTATTTCATCGTGAAGACGGCCGTCTAGCAAGCACTCAGTCTGGCCGTAGGTGTCAGTGTAGTTGTTTGTTAGATGGGTGGCTGGATCACCGAACGTGGTTAAAAATAAAATGTAAGTGTGGGAATTTTCAAGGTCTTATTGGCTTTAGTCAACAGTTCATGAATCGGGCAGCATCCCATCTAGCAGATGGGAAGGAGTTTGGAAGAACTGTGCGGAAATGAGACTTTGGTAGGCACAAGGTGTCAGGACGAGTAAGTCATGCTAGCCGGAGAGCTGACTGTGGCAAGATCATCTCTCTTCAAGGGATGGCAGGGGAGTGTGGGGCAGATGACCTCTGACCTCGAGAGTTCTGACCGGCTCTAATTCCAGATGGACTGGCTTCCAGTTCCATTCCTGGGGGAGGCTGGAACTAATTTAGTTAGGGAGTCAGTCTTGGTTTGGTGCTGTGGGGCTTAGCACAAGTGACTCCATTTTGGGCCTCTTGTCATTTTCTCAACAGGGGAGAGTATGTTTTGTGGGAGTGTGTGCTGGAGACGGGGATGGGACATGGAGCTTGGGAGGGAGTGACTCGGCTGAGTGGAGAGTTAGTTTCTGATCTGGGAAACTGGAAGGCAGAAGAATTTGGATTAGCTTGGAGTGTGGGGTATAAGCCCTTCTGGGACAGGGAGAGGGATGATGGGAGGTCTGGCCCAGGGGTATTGTTTGATGTCCTTGACACTTCAGGAGGCGGACTTCTGCCTGGGGGGTGGGGATGCTCAGGGTGAGGAAGTGAGGGACAGTGTGTGCAGCATGGGGGAGCCAGTATGCTTGGTGGGCCCCTGTGGGGAGCCGAACCTAAGGAGGTGAAATCCAGCTGTTGTTTGCTTCTCTCCCCAGGGCTTCCTTGTGGAGGCTCACCCAGCCAATGCCTGCAGTCCCATTGCCCCTCCGCCCCCAGCCCTGGTCAACGGGTCAGTCTTTATTGCACTGCTTCGAAGATTCGACTGCAACTTTGACCTCAAGGTTGCTGAATGTGGAGTGGGAGCTGGGAAGCTGAGGGTGACAAAAGGCACCGGAATGAAGGGAGGCAAGGGCCACGATGGCCCCTTATCCCCTGCCTTGTCCCCCTAGGTCCTGAATGCTCAGAAGGCAGGGTATGGTGCAGCTGTGGTGCACAACGTGAACTCCGACGAGCTTCTGAACATGGTGTGGGACAGCGGTAAGGTCAGGGCTTCAGGACAGTCGGGTTTTCAGTAGAGCTCAGACTGAGATTGGGGCTGGGGCTGTGTGTGGCTGAGAGCTTAGGGAAAACGACAGTCCTTGGGGTGGGATGGAGCAGGAGAGCCGCGTGCCAGGGTTAGGAAGGAGTTGAGTGGAGGGTCAGGTCTGCAGCGTCATGCACTGATCCCCGCAGAGGAAATCCAGCAGCAGATCTGGATCCCATCTGTGTTTATTGGGGAGAGGAGCTCCGAGTACCTGCGTGCCCTCTTTGTCTACGAGAAGGGGTAGGACACATCCCTCCTTCCACTGCCTTCAGTCCTTCCATGCCAGCCTGGAGCCCATGCCTCCGTGCCCCGGCCATTCAGCCTCAGGTCCTTCTCACTCTGCCTCTAGCCTTTCCTCCCACCTCCTTCCCCACCCGTGGGCCCATCCAGCACCACCTACCCTGTCCCTTTGCCTTTACTGCTCCTCTGATCTGGTCTTCCTTTTCCCAGGGCTCGGGTGCTTCTGGTCCCAGACAATAGCTTCCCTCTGGGGTATTACCTCATCCCCTTCACAGGCATCGTGGGCCTGCTGGTTCTGGCCATGGGAGCTGTGATGGTGAGTAGCTCAGGGAGGGTGATGGGAAGAGCTGAGGCCTTTAAACCCAGACTGGGTTGGTGCATGCGAGGTGGGGCAAGGGGGTGTTGTACTGGATTTGCCCAGTTTTGTTCTCTAAATCGGATCTGTCCACGGCCCCTTTCCCCAGGTAGTCCGTTGTATCCAGCACCGGAAGCGGCTCCAGCGGAATCGACTGACCAAAGAGCAACTAAAACAGATCCCTACACATGACTATCAGAAGGGTGAGGGGTGTGCGGAGAGTCGGGGCCTTTCCACAGCTCACCTGTGCTGAAGGAGTTGGAGCTCAGGAGACAAGGGGCAGAGGTGGCAGGTGGCAGCCTGGGCTGCCAGCTTTCCTTCTCTTTACCCACACGCACGGTGAGGTCAGGACAGGAACAGAGCAGGAGGTGGAAAGCACAGACGGCTAAGGGGAAGAGTTGAGGGGGGAAGAGATGGAGGACCGACCTTGCCCTTAAGGGAGTTAAGAGAGCAGAGCAATGGAAGGAGTGGGGAGAAGTTGGTGTGAGAAGGAAGGAACAGGTAAGGAGGGGTTGGGTCTCTAGGCCCTGGAGCCTCCAGTGCCCAAATAAGGCTACAGCAGAAGCCCTGCCCCCACTTCCGCTCCTCCCACTGCCTATCTCCCCACCCTTATACCTCCCCACCAGAAACCCACTTCCCTCCTAACCCCAGGTTCTTCGTGTCCTACTCTGGCCTCACCCTGCCCGTTCTCAGCACTTCTACTGGCTCCGTATAGCCAGGGAGCGAAACTGGCAGGGTTCAGCTCCACCGCAGGCCTCCCAGAGTTCTTGGGGGCCTTGGTCCAGGATGGCTCAGTGAAAGGTCTTTCTTCCTGCTCCAGGAGACCAGTATGATGTGTGTGCCATCTGCCTGGATGAGTACGAGGATGGGGACAAGCTGAGAGTACTCCCCTGTGCTCACGGTGAGGCCCTCACTTCCTGCGCCCCCACCCCTAGCCTCCCCACCCCCACGGGCGCCAGGTGCCTCACCTCCTGTGTCTTGCAGCCTACCACAGCCGCTGCGTGGACCCCTGGCTCACCCAGACCCGGAAGACCTGTCCCATCTGCAAGCAGCCTGTCCACCGGGGTCCAGGGGATGAAGATGAGGATGAAACTCAGAGGCAAGAGGGTGATGAGGAAGGGGAGCCAAGGGACCAACCTGCTTCAGAACGGACCCCACTTCTGAGCTCCAGCCCCACACTTCCCACCTCCTTTGGCTCCCTAGCTCCAGCCCCTCTTGTTTTCCCGGGGTCTTCGACAGATCCCCCACCCTCCCCCGCTTCCTCTTCAGCTGCCATTCTGGTCTAATAGTCCCTTTACCCCCCACATGCACCTCCTGTGACCTATTTGCACAGCCCCATGTCCTCTCTCCAGTCTTCTGTGTTGAGGGATGGGGGACATTTCCACCCCTGGTTTCTCCCTTCCCCAACCCCATCCTTTTGAGGGGGTTGGGGGTGGAAAGGGACTGGGTCTTCACTTACTGGGTTAATAAAATTGTTTTTGTGAACTAAGGAAGGGTGAGGTCATTCTCACACAGGTGAACTTCTTATTCTTTTGGGGAATTGCCCCCCCCTTTTTTTGCCATAAAGGGGCAGGGGAGTGCTGGGAGAGAATAACCTGTAGCCATGGGGACAGCCCCGGCAGGCGTTTACTGTGACTCAAGAGAGGGGGAGCCCCACCCACACAGGGATGACTCAATCCGGCCCGCCTTGCCCGCAGGCCTGGACCCATTCTTGGGTCCAGACGACTCTCCCATTATCTACCAATTCAGCTAGCACCTGAGAACCTCAGGCTGGAAATGCCACAGTGGAAGGGCTGGGCTACCTGGCCAGGTGGGCCTCAGGCAGGTGCTTACCCCAGCATGGGAATCGGGAATAGAGGAAGCCCAAATTCCTAGACGCCATAGTGCACTAGACCCTCTTCTAACCCAAAGCCAAGATAAAGGAGGCACGTCCCAGGGACTGTCCATCCTGACACCCAGGCCAAACCACACAGCACCTTGTTAGTAGAATCTTTTTTATTCAGAAAAAAAAAACCCAAAAAACAAAAAAGTTTTCCAACCACACACAGGAGGGGTTTGGGTAGGGGGAGGTGTCTGTCCATCCAGCCCCAGCCCCCAGCCCATGTGGTTTTGGCAGCAATAAGGGGTGTGGGGTAATGGCCCAAAAAATAAAAATGGTGTACGTGTGTGTCTGGGAAGGAGAGGGGTGCAAAAGCCGTGGGAAGTGGTGGGGGGAAGGGACGGACGAGGTCAGTACTGGGAACGCCGCAGGTGGGAGGCCATTTCATAACATTTCTTGTTGATCATACCACCGTGGACACCTTCTTTGCCCATCAGCAGGACTAGCGCTGGAGGAAAGAGAAAGGAGGCTAGGACCCAGGTGTCACAATTCCACCCCCTGCCAGCTGCTGAGCAGCTGTCCAGCCCTGGGGGCTGTAACCCAACCTCCCCCCCCCCCCCACACAGGCAGGCTGTCAGTCACTCTGAAACAATAGGGCTTTTCAAGAGGGGGAAATCAAGCTTCAAGCTGGAGAGGGCTACACTAAAATTGAGGGCCCAAAGGCTGGCCGACTGGTGACTGCGATTCAGGATAGAAGGAACCATGGTGGAGCCTGCCACCCCACATTTTAACAAAAGAGTTCAAAAGACAGAGCTGAGTGCCAACTTCTGACCACCAGTCCACCTCTCCCAAGAAAATAGGGTTTCCCCTCTGAAAAGGCTCAGGGACAGGAAGGAACTTAAGAGGTAATACAGTTCGAGCTCTTTGTGTCACGAGAGGAGGAACCGAGAACTGGAGGAATTATGCAGAGCCCCAGCATCCAGCAGGCGGCTGTGACCGCCTCTACTGGGGAACCACACACGGAAAGAACCCAAAAGACTAACGGGAGGTGCACGAGGGATCTCAGAGCTGGAGAGAAGGTTAAGAGTCGGAAACTCACTCTTGGCAGTCATGGTGACAGTGATGTTGAAAGTGGGAGCGCCACCGGTGCTCTTGGTACGAAGATCCATGGTAAACTCCCCGTCCTGCAGCAGTGAGTCCCGGATAACAGAACATTTCTGGCCCCCAAGTGTCAGGCCGTTCACGAAAAAACTGGACCGGTCTTTGCCAACCAGGACACCAACCTCAGCTGGCTGGAAGGGGAACGGAGCAGCCATCAAAGTTAGTACACCGAGGCTCCCGCCTGCTTCAAGGACCCACCTGCCCTCCACACCTCCCCCCAGAAGGGGTGTATGTCGTCTGCTGCGGGCACAGCTATGGGGATTGAGAAACTCTTAAGGGGACTTGCTGAAAGATTGGGCACAAGATCATGGTCCTCAAACCTAGAAAATGGTCATAGAAAGGGACTCCATGTTCGTCTGGACACTTCGGTCTCATTTACTAGGGAAAGCAAACCCAAGAAATAAAGGGAGCCAAAAGGCAGGGAGGAGAGTGGCGTGGCATGGAATGGGGAGCCTTTGGATGCACACCACTCTCCTTCAGGAAAAGCAGAAGCGAAGAGGGGAAGGGAGGGGGCGGGCGAAGCAGGAGAAGCAACTTTGCCCTTATTTGGTCAAAGGATCTGCAGGAGTTGTTAGGGGCCCGGACGCCTGGGTCTCCAAGTGACTTAGGATCTGGGTCCAGGTAGCTGCGCCCCGAGAGGAGGAAGCAGATCCCTGGGGGCTTTCCGGGGAAGTTGGAAAACTTGGGAAGGGGGCGCGGGGCCAGAGCCGGCCACCCAGCCCTCACGTCTAGATACCCCAGGGAACCTCTCTCCCCCTCCCCCTAACACCCCAAACCCCCACATCCGGTCCCCTCCCGCCCGGAAATCCCCTTCCCCCCCTCCCGAACTTCCGCTCCCCCTCCCCACTTCCGGGCAGTGCGGACAGGGGAGGTGGTGATGGGGACAGCGGCAGTCATCCCTCATTCCTGCACTCGCGCTGCCCCACAACTTCTCACAAAGTTCCCCCGCTCCGGGCCCCGCCGGATGGCGGGAAGGGAGGGCGAGGGGACTTCCGGGACGGGCCTCCCAGGAATGCGGGGCGCACAGCGTGCCGACCCGGGGGGGCGTGGGGCGGCCTCGCCCTCTCTAACGGAGCCGGGAGGGCGGGGAGCCCCGGACGACCGGGGCTGCCTCCCGCAGCCGGGAGCAGGAACAATGGTGGCGGGGCGCGAGCCGGCCGCCGGAAGCGAGGCCGAGGGTCCCCCCTGCGCCCGCCCGGTGCCCGTGCCCGGCCGAGCCCGCCGCGCGTGCCCGCCCCGCCCTGGACGAGGCGGAAGTGGGCCTCCGCACCGGGCGGCGCGCCCCTCCCCGCCCTGTGCCCCGGATGTAACGCCCCGTCGCGGGGAGCGGGGCGGCGGGAGGGATGGGCGCCGCCGCCCCGGGGCGCGGGTCTTGGGGGCAGCAGGGGGCCCGCTCACGTGCGGCCGCCATCCGCGCCGCCTGCAGGGCGAGGACCCGGTCGCGGCCTTTCGCCGCCCTCCCCAGACCGCGCCCGCCCCCACCCGAGTCCCTCCCTCTCCGCGTCCGAACCGGCCGGCGCCCTGGGGCGCGCGGGCCTCGCAGTACCGTGATGTTGACGAAGGTTTTCCCGGGGACGGCGGCCCAGACGGAGGGCGAGTCCTTATAGCCCACGATGGCCGCGTCCTGACAGGTCCCGTCCGCCATGAGGTTGTCGATGTAGGCGTTCCACCCGGCCATGGCGCTGCTACTGGGGCTGCTCTCGGCGCTGCTGCTGGGGCCGCGGGCTGGGCTCGGGGGCCTCGGGCTGGCGGGCGGGGGGAGGCGGAGAGCTCGGGGCACGCGCTGCCGTCCGGACCGCGGCTCTGCTAGCTGTGCAGCAGCCCTCGCACCGCCACTTCCTGCTCCTCCCCCCCCCTAGATTTTTATTTGCAAAGGGGCGGGGCCTGCTCCCCGTTCCCTCCCTCCCCCCTCGCCTGCCCAGATACCGAACTTTGCAAAGGCAATTTTAAAAATCCCTCCCCCTATTGCAAAATTTGCAGAGTTGGGTGGAAAGCTCTGTAAAAGGATGGGGGGCGGCGGCGGCTGGGGGAAGTTAGGGTCAGGGCTCGCTCCGCTTCGCCTTGAATGTCAATGAGACTTCGGTGTCGGGGAAGGGAGCGAGCCCGAGGGAGGAAGGAAAGTGAAAGGAAGAAGAATTGGCGAGCCGTGAGCGGAGCCAATCGAGGAGGGTGCGGGGCACTCAGGGTTAAACGGAACGGCTCCCCCTTCCCCCACCTCCGCCGGAGGGCAGGAGCGGCGGCGGCGGCGCGTGCGCCCGCGCCTGCGCCGGGCCGGGCGGGAGGGCGCGGGGCGGTTGGGGCCGGCGGCCGGCTGCGCGGGCGCGCGGGGCGCGCGCGGCGGGACCCCCCGCGGAGGCGGGCGGGCCGGGGACGTGTCTCCCGCCGGGCGGAAGGGGCGGGGGCGCGGCGCGCGCGGGCCCGCTGCTCCCCCGCCGTTTTATTCAGTGGAGAAATGCGGGAGCCCAGGGGGAGGTGTCTTCAGAGTTGAAGGCGCCCACCGGGGGACACTCGTGTCCCCAGTATCTGCCCGAGGGGCACAAGCCGGATCGGCTCCAGCCCCGCGGGCAGACCTCCGCCCCACGTCCCGACCCCGCCCGGCGTCCCACCCACACACCCCGCCAGCAGTTCGGGTCACCGGCCGTGCCCCTTGGCCCGGCGCGCCAGAGGTCACTGGGCGCGGGAGACTGGGGCGGGACTACTTTTCCGGGCGGAAGAATACCGGGGGCTTGCAAGATTTGCAACTTTTCCAGGAAGGGGAAAGTCCCCTCCCGCTCAAGCCCCTCGGGTTCCTTCTTCTTTTCGGTAAAACTTATGCTAAGAAGTGGTGCGCGCCGCGCTCGCCCGCCGCCCGGTGTTGGAAGGGGCGGGCAGGGTCCCCCGCGGTCGCCCAGGTGCAGCCGCCCGGCCGCCGCGGGGCTGGGCCGCTTCCGGTCCTGGGGGAGGGGCGCCCCGCCGGCCCTCAGGGCGCGGAGCCCGGCGGCCGCCCCCAGCCTCCGACGCCCCCCGAGCCCATTCCTCGACAGCCGCGCGGCTGAGTCACCGGGTCGCTCGGGCGCGGCCGCGCTGGGGCACGTGGCAGCGCTCCTCGCCCTTCGGCTCCTGACGTCTGACCCGCCGCATCCCGACCCCGGGGTGGAAAAGTCCGGAGGGCGCGGCCGGAGCCGGCGACGGGGCGGGGGAGGGGACGAGCCTCGAGGTGCCCGCGTGTCCGGGCCGGGGCTGCGGCGGAGGTCGGGGCGCGGCCCCCCCAGACCCGCCGCCCCGCCGCGCTGCGCTCAGACGCGCGCAGGGGCCACCCCCGCCCCCCGTCATTCATTTTGCGCCGTGCTGAGGAGCCTAGTCCGGTGGCGGGCCGGGGCCGCGCCCCGAGGCGCCCGCGGTCGGCCGGGAAAGGGGCTCCCGGCTGCCGCTCGGCACTCTGGGCGACAAGTGCTGGCCCAGCGCTATCAGTAGGGAGCCATGCCAAGTCTGAGGGCCCGTCTAAATTCGGCTCCCTGCTCCCTGCCCCCTCCCCCACCCCCTTGCTGGCCCGGGGCGGGGAGGGTGGGGCCCAGAGAGGCCACCATGAGGACCCTGAGAGGTGAGACCCTCTCGCCTTCCGAGTGGGGGTTTCGATTTGAGACCTCAGAGCTTGCCCGGGACCCCGGCCCCTCCTCCGACTGAGGGCAGAGGCAGCCAGGCGCCTGCCAAGTGAGCCGAGCATGTGTGGATGTCAATCCTGCAGCCCCTCTTCCAGGCCCCCTCCCCAGCCCTGCAGGGCTCAGGTTACCCCTGGCCTTTGCTAAAGGGCACTGGTCCCTCTTTAACCTTTGCAAAAGGGGAATATAATCCTGGCAAAGGGAGAGACCCCCCAATCTGCAGGCCCTCCCCTGCCCCTCCCCAGAGCTGGAATTAAAAGTAGGGGCGTTTATTGGGGGACAGAGAGGAAGGAGGTGTAGTCACTGACCTTTGGGAAGGGGGCAGGTGCCCAGGGCCAAAGTCTGCTGCTTTCGGCTGTAGTGGGCACTTGGCTGGCAGCCCAGTGTGGAGGGGGAGGATGGAGAGGGAGAGAGGCGGGGCTGGCTGGGGCACAGGGTGGCTAGGGGATAAATGCCCAGCTTGAGAGGGGGTGAGCTGACACTGTCCCAGCTGCCACCTAGACTCGGAGCTCACCCCGAACCCCTAGCGAAGACATCCCAGGTCTGGTGAATTCTCCAGTCCCAGAGGGTGGGGGTGGTGAAGGGTGAGGGTGGTCCCGGTTTGGACAAAGTGGGGGAGCTGTCAGCGTTTTCTTCCTCCCAGAACTGGGAATGCTTGAGAAAGACGCGGAAGGGTTGGGGCAAGCAGGCTGGGGGGTACCCAAGGCAGGGAACCAGACCATGAAGAGGGGCAGGCAGATGTGGATGGAGAAGGGGAGTGAGAGTTCGAGCCGGGTGGGGAATTGGGGGGTCTCCACGGATTCGGAGGAGACTGAGGAGCAGGAACAGGAGAAGCGGAATAGCAGGAGAGGTTCTGAGGGCCAGCAAGCCATGGAGAACCGAGCGCCCGAGCAGAAGGGTGAGGGAGAAGGCCTCAGTGCGAGTCTGCGGGCCACGGGGGTCCAGGAAGCTGTGCACAAGGTGCAGTTAAAGGAGAGGCCCCTGGATCCTTAGGATGGGGGTGGAATAGGAGCTGTTCTGAGTGGGGGAGGGGGCTGCGCCAGACTCTTTGGTCTGTGACCTTTTTGTGGGATATTTTTAGCTCCCGCACCTGCCTTCTTGGGGTGGGGAAGACTCTTAAAGGGCAAGGGATTTCGGGTTCCTTCAGGGATCAACTGTCCGCACTCAATCACACTTCCTGTCTTGCAGCCATGGCCATGCAGAAGATCTTTGCCAGGGAAATCCTGGACTCCAGGGGCAACCCCACGGTAGAGGTGGACCTGCACACGGCCAAGGGTAACACAGGCCCCTGGAGTTGCTTCATCTTGGAAGACCCCAGCCCACTGGGTCTTTGCCCCCCACCCCAGTTGTGCCCCACATCCTCTCCTTTCTCTGGGATCCCCTTCGCCAGAGTTCTTCCCAGGCCTTCCTCTTCCAGCCTGCCTCCCTGGTCCGGAGAAGCAGGAGTCTCCCTCTGCACTGGCCCCTGGCCCTGGGCTCAGAGAGCACACTTCTGCCCTTTGGGGAGTGCAGGAGACTCTGTGACGTTCCCATTCCACCCGCCCAGGCCGATTCCGAGCAGCTGTGCCCAGCGGAGCGTCCACGGGTATCTATGAGGCCCTGGAACTGAGAGATGGAGACAAATCCCGCTACCTGGGGAAAGGTGAGGGAAGACGTCCCCGGAGGAGCCTGCGTGTGCGGGTGGGGTCAGGACCTGGGTACGCAGCATCCTCCTGGGGCGTAGAGGACTGGAACCCAATACTCTCGAGGAACCAGGGTCCGCAGGAGGAGGCCTGATTGAATCAGAGTTCTGAACACACCCATCCACCCCTGCCTCTCTAGGGGTCCTCAAGGCCGTGGAACACATCAACAAGACCCTAGGCCCCGCTCTGCTGGAAAAGGCAAGAGGGAGCTCCCTCCCTGCCCCTATGCCCCTGCCGCCTCACCCCCAGCAGCTCACGCCTGGGAGAGGCCCTGCTTGGCCCCTCCAGCCCATCTCCCCCAAATACCTGCACTTCGTCCACACATGCCCTGACTCCCGAGAAATGTGACCTCTGCCCCCCCCCACCTCTCCTTCCAGAAACTAAGCGTTGTGGATCAAGAAAAAGTTGACAAATTTATGATCGAGCTGGATGGGACTGAGAATAAGTGTGAGTGGAAGGCTAGGGGAAGGGATGGGATGTGGCAAGAGTGGGAGGGACCCCGGGATGGAGCTCTGGTTAGGATTACTTCTGTGTCCCACAGTTTGGGGCACACCGTGGCTGGCTGGATTTGTATTCATTCCACAGGCATTTCCTGGTGCCTGCCCTCGGCCAGGCCTGGCCAGGCTGTGAAGCTGACACATTCCCCTGGGGCGGGGGCTCCTGGGGGAGACCACTGTTAGCACACCCTTCATGCCCTGTGGTCTGGCATTCCAGATGCTTCCTGGGGTGACCCCAAAGCCTGGGGGAGAAGCCCTCACCCTTTCTTTGTGCTTGCCTTCTCTAGCCAAGTTTGGGGCCAATGCCATCCTGGGCGTCTCCCTTGCCGTGTGCAAGGCTGGTGCAGCGGAGAAGGGGGTCCCGCTCTACCGGCACATCGCAGACCTCGCCGGGAACCCGGACTTGGTCCTCCCGGTCCCTGTGAGTGCAGCCGCCCTTGCCACATGCCACAGTGACTGAGCTGCCCCACCCAGTGAGCAGGGCCTCAGCGGCCCCTGGAAAGTCCACCTTCCAGACCCAGCTCCAAAGAAACGGTTTCCTGAAATGGACAGTCTCCAGCCGCGGCCCGGCCCCTCCCTCTTTCCCACAATCCAAACCTCCCCTTCAGCCTCTCCGCTGCCTTCCCTTGAGTAACCCCCCGAGTCCCCTCACATTCCAGCGCGAGGACCAGGAATAACCGCGGCAGCTCGTTCTGCCCTGTACCCTAGCCCCCGAGTCAGATCGAGAGCTGCTCTGTGGCCAAGATCTGGCTTCTCTTTGTATCTCCTTCAGTCCTTATCAAACCCAAGTCCCTGTTTTCCCGAGACCCTTTTTGTGTCAGTAGTAACGTAAGCACTTGCTGTTACCTCGCGGGGCAGGCTGTGTTCGAGTGGGAGCTCGGCAGACAGCCGGCTCTGCCTGTCTGCTATCCTGCAATCTTAGGTTTGCGCAACCGCTCCCTGCCTCCGTTTCCTTGTCTGTAGAATGGGGGTGATAACAGTACTTAGCTGAGCGGGGTGCTGGGAGCAGCACGTGAGTTAACAGGCCCTAGGAAGGCTCTTGGAGCAGGGCCTGGCCTGCTGCCAGTACCGCGGCGGCACCCGGGGGTGTCACAGACCAGGCACGCGGATTTTAGCATAAGGTGCTGCGGGTCAGCAGTGGTGTCCCCGTCTTATAGAAACAAGGAGGGACTGAGGAGTCAAAGTACTCACTCTAGACCCTCCCACTGGTAATTCGGGAAGCCGGGATTCCACCTGGACCCTCCAAGCAGGCCCCGGTCTAAGCCGCCCTCCCACTCTGCCTCCCCTGCCAGGCCTTCAACGTGATCAATGGGGGCTCCCATGCTGGGAACAAGCTGGCCATGCAGGAGTTCATGATCCTGCCTGTGGGAGCCAGCTCCTTCAAGGAAGCCATGCGCATCGGTGCCGAGGTCTACCACCACCTCAAGGGGGTCATCAAGGCCAAGTACGGGAAGGATGCCACCAACGTGGGTGACGAGGGCGGCTTTGCACCCAACATCCTGGAGAACAACGAGGGTCAGTATGAACACTCTGAGGGGCAGAGCCCCCCTGCGTCCTCCCGGAGGAGGGGCTGCAGAGCCTGCGTGCCCTGGAGCCTCAGGTCCTCTGTTGCCCCTCCCCCAGCCCTGGAGCTGCTGAAGACGGCCATCCAGGCGGCCGGCTACCCGGACAAGGTGGTGATTGGCATGGACGTGGCGGCGTCCGAGTTCTATCGCAACGGGAAGTACGACCTCGACTTCAAGTCCCCCGATGACCCCTCACGGCACATCACTGGGGAGAAGCTGGGGGAGCTGTACAAGAGCTTCATCAAGAACTATCCTGGTGAGACCCCCAGCTGTTCTGTCGCCCAAGACCCCGGCAGCGGCCCAACTCAGTGACCTGGGCGCCTCTGCTGCCACTGCTGAGGCCCTCACCATCCTTAGCCCCGCCGAAATCCCCATCCGGACTCTCCTGGCCTGCCGCCCCGTGAGGCCCCTCTGACCTTTAACCCGGCTCCTGCCCCACCCCCTCCAGTGGTCTCCATCGAGGACCCCTTTGACCAGGATGACTGGGCCACCTGGACTTCATTCCTCTCGGGGGTTAACATCCAGATCGTGGGGGATGACCTCACGGTCACCAACCCCAAGAGGATAGCCCAGGCCGTCGAGAAGAAGGCCTGCAACTGCCTGTTGTTGAAGGTCAACCAGATTGGCTCCGTGACCGAGTCCATCCAGGCGTGAGTGTCTCCTGGCCTCCCTCCGCCCCAGCTCTGCCCGTCCAGCCACGGCTGACTTCCCCTGGCTCCTGCCGCATCCCCGCCCTCCTGACCCCAGAGCTTTGCCCCGGTGACCCTGCCGTGCCCCACCTCTACCCCACGCGGTTCCTCTCTCCCACCTTCTGCCCTTCCTTCCCACCAGCATCTCAGGAGCCCCCGTTCAGAATCAAGACTCTCCCCTTCTCTCCTGCTTCCCAAAGAACTTAGCATTCCCCTCCCTGCAGAGACCCCGCTCCCCCAAACCAAAGGGAAAAGCCCCACCCAGCCCTGGGCTTTCCCTCTGAGGCCCCGGCTGACCTTATCGAGTGTCCTCTCTGCCCAGCTGCAAACTGGCTCAGTCGAACGGCTGGGGGGTGATGGTGAGCCACCGCTCCGGGGAGACTGAGGATACATTCATCGCTGACCTCGTCGTGGGGCTCTGCACGGGACAGGTACTCACGGCTCCCAAGTGTGACCAGGTCTTCTTGGGGTCCCTGGATTCCTGCTGGAGTTGGGTGCTGCCGCAGGCAGCTCCCACCTCCAGCCTCGTGCAACCTGGGAACTCCCCTTTCCTCCCCAGATCAAGACTGGTGCCCCCTGCCGCTCAGAGCGCCTGGCCAAGTACAACCAGCTCATGAGGTACAGGGGGTTCAGGGGGCCCGGATGTGGGGAGCCCGGGGCTGTTGGGTTGGAAGGCACAGCTCTGACTTTGCCTGTCTCCTAGGATCGAGGAGGCTCTCGGGGACAAGGCTGTCTTTGCTGGACGCAAGTTCCGTAACCCGAAGGCCAAGTGAGAAGCTGGAGGCCCCAAGACCCCACAGGACCCATCTAGGCCTTCGAGCCCTTCCCGGGGGAAATAAACACTGGTGGCAAGCAAGACAGTGGTGTGCTCCCTGGTGGGACGGAGGGGATGCCGGTCTCTGGGCTGGGCAAGACGGCAGGTGGGGGCAGGAAGGGAGGAACACATGGGTGACCTGCTGGGACACGGTGGAAGGGGAGGGACGGGTTCACACTTCGGAAAGAGGCTGGGGGAAGCAGGGCTGGGGCCAGGGGTCTGAGCGCCCTGTGAGGGGAGGCTCCCTCAGATCTATCCGCGGGGCGCACTGCGGGTCCGAATCCAAGTGGTCGTGCTCACGAAGCCTCCAGGATCCGGAACCCTTGTAGACGTGACGTACTGACCTGTGTCACCTGTGAACCAGTGCCATCGGGGAGTCACTGTTTTCTCCCCATTTTCCATGTGAGGAAACAGGCACAGAGAAAGTCTCCCTTACTAGGAGCCCAGGAGCCCAGACTGGGCCGCGTGTCTCTGGCAAGTGTGCTCTTTAAATGCTGTCTCCTATCAACCCCAGGAAAGGGCCAGGATCTGGCCATCCTCGGCCGGCGCCAACAAACATTGTACACCGTTCGCCCTAAAATTCTCTTCTCTTCCTCCCTGGGACCCACCTTTCTCTACACAAACCAACCGAGACATTGGGTGAAACAGTGTTTATTGAATGTAAAGTCATCCCAGCCCCACGGGGAAGAAAATTCCAAGGAGAAAGGAGAATAATACACATTAAATACCCACCTGTGCATCCGTACACACGCACCCACGAGCACACACGCACGCGCACACACACATACCCAGGCGCCAACGGTGACGCGTCAAACACCGGCCCCCCCGCCTGAGTGACGGCCGTAGGGAGGTGATGCGGAGGTGGGGCTCCAGGATGGGTTCTAGTAGCAGCAGCCTGTCCCCCCCCTGCCCCCTGCCCTGCCCCGGGGAGCCGCGGCCCTAGGAGGTAGGCGGACACTCTTCCCCGCTCTGCCGCAGGCGCTTCTTGGCCCGGATCTCATTCATGGCCTCTTCGATGGAGCGTGTGTCCCTCTTGTTGGCCACGGGCACTGCATGGGGGGAGTGGGGGTGGGGGTGGGGAGAGGAGTGTGGGGAGGGCCTAGGAGCCCTGCATCACAGCGCCCCCCACCCCCCGGCCCGCCCCCACCGGGGCCTCACCACAGCCATAGGTCTTGTTGGCCTGCAGCATGTGGGCCGCGTCCTTGGCTGCCCCCTTGCCAATGAGGTGGCTGTACTTGTCCTTGTAGTCGCTAGCGGGGCTCACCACCACAGGGCCCTGCTGGGCCGCCTCCTCCTCCTGCCGCTGGGCCAGCTCCTAGGGGTGCAGAGGCGAGGCGTCAGCGCTCAGGGGCCTGTCCCCAACCCCTCCCGGGGGTGGGCTGCCGGGCGGAGCTCACCTTCAGCTTCCGTTTCTCCTCGGCCTTCTGGGGGTCCCACTCCTCGCCACGACGGTACGAGTCCAGCTCTTCATCGGACGGCGCAAACTCCTGGGGATAAAGGCACCATGGGGTCGAGGCTCCACACACGTGTTTCGTCCAGGCCTCTCTCCCGTGGGGGGGGACGGAGGCTGGAAAGGAGAGAGGAGGGCAGGGGGCTTGGGCCTTTCACCTTTTTGAAGATCATGACGTAGCGACACTCGTCATCTTCCCCGAAGGAGAAGGACGTCAGGCCGGCCACTTCCACCACATCGTGTCTGGGAAGGGAGGCCAGGGGATGGGGGGGGGAGTATGTAGGGCCGCCAGGGGCCCAGCACCCCTTCTGGGGGTCCCCCGCTGGCCCGCTCACGCCTCCCCAGCCCAGAGACACTCACAGGATGCTCCTCTCTATCTTGTTCATCGGCTGAAACTTTTTCTTGATCTGCCCACTGTCTTGGATGAAATCTGACACCTCTTTCTCCATCTTGGGAGACAGAAGAGGAAGACATGAGGTGACTGCCCCACCCCAATACCCCTCTCCCGAGCCGGGCCAGCGGGCCCTACCCCCAATACTTTCCCCAGCCTCCATGCCACGGGCCTCCAGGCTTCTCACTGGAGACTTCTGGGAAAACCTGGGTCCTCAACCTTCCAACTCTAACTCATTGGAAGTCCTTCCTGAGGCTGCCTTTGCCACCTCCAGTGGGCTCACCCTTTTCCGAAACTCCACTTTCTGTTGTTTCTCTTGCTCCTGCAGTTTCTTCAGACGGGCAGCCTGCTCTGAGGGTGAGAAACGGCAGCATGAGGCCGGGGCTGGAGGCAGGGGTGGGGAGAGTCTGTAAGGCTTCACTCGAGGCCTGGTGTACCCCGGGAGAGGCTTCCACTGGGAGAGCAGGGTTAGTACCTGCTCCCCACGCGTCTGTGCATGCGTACTCTGTGCATGGCACTGTGCTAGGCCCTGTGGCAGACACAGACACGGAGCTTTGCCCTTCAACAGCTCACACTTTAGTGGGAGTGACAAGTAGAGCCATGCTTGGCCCCATTTCCCAGCCCTACCGGGGAGTCCGATTCACAGGCATTTATTTCATGCCCACAACGCACAGAGACCTGGGACCGCTGGGGAGCTGAGAACAGATTCGGCCCTGGCCTCCAAGAGCTTACGGTCACTGTCTACACAGGAAAGGGGAAATTATTTAACTTCCTATATTCTGTAACACCCCCACTTCTCACTTCCACGGACAGGAGGGCGCTAAAGTGACTAGTCTGACACCCTGCTCCTTTGGGACTGCAGGTGTCCAAGGTGAGGTGCAAAGATGCTCCCCCAGCTTGGGTCTTAGCACCCCTTCCCCTCTGTCCGGCCACTTCGAATCCCCCGTCTTGCTGGCCCACGTGCACAGATCAGGGTCCTCTAGATGCACTGGACCGCTTCCCATTTTCCTAACCACTCCACGCCTTTGCACCTGTGGTTCCTCCTCTTGCAAACTGGGACCCACCATGAGTCAGAGTTGCTCACTGCCTCCCCTGGGGCCCAAGCACTTTGGGTTCACATACTCACTCTAGCCAAGTGCTGAGAACCAACACGGTGTAACTCCTTATTTGTCTGCCCTACAGACTGGGAGCTGCTAGCAGGCAGGGACCCTGTTCACCTCCTATCCAGTTATTCTCCATAGCCTGGGGCGGGACAGCTTGGGGCTCTCCTCTGTCTGATCTTAGGGGCTTTACCATCCGTGCATCTTATCTTGACCACTGACTGTTCTCTAACTGGTCTGTGAATCTCCCCTCTGCATCTGAGCAGGTGGCGAGAGATGGAGGTCAAGAACGTAAGCCAAAAATAAAGAACAACAACAACAAAAAAAAGAGTGCAGGCTTACCAATCACAGGCGGGTTTCAAACCTTACCACTTAGTAACCCTGTGACCTCAGGCAAGTGACTGAACCCTGAACTTCAGCTTCCTGGTCCAGCCCCGCCGCTAACGCCCAGCTCCCACGTGTTGGCCCCCTCCCGGGAAGTCTCGAACATACATCTCTGTCCAAAGGGGCAGGTGGCTCTCCTCTGGCTGAAGGGCCCCCCGTCAGCCCCCTGCAGGGCGGGTCAGAACCCCTGACAATTCCTTTCGCGGGCGTACCAAGGGGGCTGTCAAACTTGGGTGTGATCATTCCGTGCGAGGCCCAGACTGCGGGCTCCCTGACGATGGGCGCGGCCCCCAGCCCCCGCTCGACACCTAGTGCAGGCCGCTCCGGAGGCGCCCGGCCAGCCGCCCCGCTCCGCCCCGGCCCCGCGCAGGGACCTGAGCCCGCCCGCCCGCGGACGGCTGCCGGGGAACCGGGAGGGGGGACGGCGGCCAATCGGACGGCCGGGGTGCCCTGGTGCCTCCAATCAGCAGCGCGGCCCGCCGGCAGCAGGGAACTGGGCGGCTGCCCACGAGGGAAGGGCGGTGGGGACACGGAAGGGACCGGGGAAAGCAGGTAGGAGGGGCGCAGGCCACCCAGCGGGCGCGGCCACCAATCGGAGGCGCCGAGGGTGGGGTGCGCCCGAGGAAGGTCGCACCAGACGTCGTAGGCAGAACCCGAAATGGAGGGGGCCAATGGAAGCGAAGGGATTGCGGATGGGCGAGCCCTGGAGCCAATCGGAATGCGGATGGGGTGCGGAGAATCGTGAGCCGGACACGCCCCATTCCGACGTGCTGGCGGGCCCAGACGCGGGGGCCGGAGGAGCGAGGAACGCCAAGGGGCTGGAGGCAGCCAGCCAATCAGGGCACGACAGCGGCGGACGGGCGGGCCCGCCGGCGAATGGGAAACAAGGACTGCGAAAGGCCAGTAGGAAAGAGGCGGGAGGCTGGCGCTGGGCTCCAGGCAGCCAATCACCGGCCGCTAAGAACAGCGGGCGGACCGGCAGCCCTTTTAGGGACTCTGGGGGTCTCCGTAGGGGCCTGTGAGGGGGTCTTTCAAGGTTGAGGAGGCGGCATCGTCCGAAGGGGCAAGAGTGCGGTCCTGAGAACCGGACGAAGAAAGGCGATTGTGGATTTGGGGTCCTCACCTCGGGCCTTGCGCCGAGACTCCTGGTCCCCGAGGCTGGGTGGCTTCTCCATGGAGCTCAGGATGGAGCCCAGTAGGTCCGCCATCTTGGGAGTGACTGAGAAGGGGCGGCGCGTCTTAAAGGGAAGGGCGAAATGCCTTTAAGGCCGGAAACACGTCGGAGGCGGAAAGCTCTGCGCCTGCCCCGCCCGCCGCCGCCCGCGGCCCCGCCCGCCCGCCCCGCGCAGACAGAGGCCGGAGGCTGGCTGGTGCAGCGATGTTTAATGGCAACTCGTAGAAACCAAGCCCATGCACAAGTAGAAAGTGCTCGTGGAGCCGGCCGGGGGGCCCCCGCCGCGCCGTGCAGCCCTCCCCGCGGCGCCTTAAATAGATTCTTCACTATACTCTGTATGTTACAGTATGTACAGGCCCCCTCTCCTCGGGGGACGGGGGGACGGGGCGGACTCCGCGGCGCGCGCTCCCGCACAGCCCCTCCGGCCCCGGCACTGCGGGCCGCCGGCGGGCGACGGGGGAGGCGCGCCGCAGAGGGAGGGGACACACGCCAACATGCGGAGTCGGGTGGGGGCGCGGTCGGCCCTGCGACACGAGGGGCGCGCGGCGGAGGTGGGACCGAGGCGGATACATTCAGAGACGCGTCCAACAAATAAATAAGGCAAGTCAGGAAGGATCGAGGCGGGTGCAGGCAGAGAGGGAGCCGTGGAGAAGGGGCAGGCAGGGCTCCGGAGGTCACGGCGGAAGATGCAGGGAGGTGGGGTCGCGGGTTTGGGGGGCCGGAGGGGGGCCCGAAAGGGGGAGGCGCGACCCAGGGGGTTGAGGTGGGGTAGGGCGGAGGGGGACAGCTGCCGACAGGGGGCTCCCCTCCCCCGGAGAGCCCTCTCCCTGTTAAGACTGCCAGAAGCGGCCCCCAGGGCGGTGAGGAAGGCGGGGCGCAGGTCAGGTGGCCAGACCCGGCTGGGGGAGCCCTTCCAGCTCCTGGTTCTGCTTCAGTTCCCTCATCCTGCAGAGAGACGGGGAAAGAGTCAGGAGACCAGCAGATGAGGCCACAGGGACGGTGGGATGGGGGTGTGGAGGTGCCCAGGGGGACCCAGCCAGAGAAGGGAGCACCTGTGTCGGCAGCGCCGCAGGAATCTCATGATCTTCCGGGCTGCCTGGTCCTGCTTCTTGGTGAGAAAGGAGCCTCTGGTGGAAGAGGAAAGGATGAGGGGCTGTGGCACACCAGCGCCCTTGCCCTCAGCCCTGGGACCCAGCAGGTAGAGGCAGGTGCAGGATGCTGGGCCAGCCCCCGGGACCCAGCAGGGAGAGGCAGGGGCAGGATGCTGGGCCAGCCCCCGGGACCCAACAGGGAGAGGCAGGGGCAGGATGCTGGGCCAGCCCCCGGGGCCCAGCAGGGAGAGGCAGGGGCAGGATGCTGCTCTCAGCACCCCCCACCCACCCACCCACCCAGGAGGGAGGCAGGGACTGGGCACGGAGGGCTGCAGGTGGTCGTACTTGCTGCGGGTGGGCAGGCTGCCCGTGGGCCGGTGGGGAGGCCCGGGTCGGCGGCGGTAGGAGCGGTAGTGCTGCTGGATGAGCACAGCCGCCCGGCGGCTCTGCTGAAACCGCTTCTGTTCATAGTAGCTTCGGAACTTGCTCTGGATCAGGATGGCCGCCTGGGTCATCTTCTTATAGAGTGCAAACTGCAGACATGGGGGGGGGGGGGACAGGGGCTGAACTGGAGGGACAGAGACCTGAACCCCTGCGGGTCACCCCCAGGTTCAACTGGTGCAAGTCTTTAATCCACACGCTCACGGAAAGGCTGAATCATCACGGACAACCTCACACCCAGACCTCATGCCTAATACCTTAAGCGCAATCCAGGTCAGCTTGTGGAAAGAGAAGGGCAATTAGGGCTTCGGCAGCACTCTGGATGCTCGGGGCAGAGTGGGGGTAGGGGTGCGTGTGTGCGTGCACCTTCTAGAGTCCGGGCTCTCACCTGCTTGTACTTGCGGTAGCAGCGCTGGATCACAGCCGCGGCCACCTCCTGCTGCTCCTTCAGCCTCCGGCCCTGGGGCAAGAGAAGGAACTCAGCACCCAGGGGCCTGCCTGACGGACAGCTGACCTGTCCTTCGGTCTGCCGGGAGCCCATAATCTCCCCCGCAAGGCTGGGGCTGGTGTCATTCATGCCCGGGGACCCCCAGCGCTCTGACCTTGTACTTTCGGAAGGCCGTCTGGATGACGCGAGCTGCCTCGTACAGTTCCCGCTGCTCGTGATCCGACAGCGTCAGCAGGGCGAAGTCACTCTCCATCTTGCCACTGGCAGAGGCAGACAGAAACTCTGCCCAGGACGGTGCTGGAGGGACAGCCAGGCGCCCACGCTCAAAGGGCAGTTCGCTGTAGGGGAACAGGGAGAAGGGAGGTCACGGGGTATCTGAAATCCCTCCTCTTCTGCCCAGCGACAGAGCATGGAGAGGGACTTGGGAGCTCCCCAGACATTATCCTTTTCCCAAAGGCCCTGGGGCCCGAGCCGCAGTGAAGCTCTGGCTATGGGAAAGACTCCTTCCCTGCTCCCATCTGCCGTTGCCGTGTCTGGATGCTCTGTCCTGAGCTGGTCACCTGGGAGGGGCTGAGCTGGGGAAATGGTCCACGTTCTCCAGGTAGCTGGCCAGCCAGGACATGGTCTCACTGAGCCCCAGGGCCCCCGTCCGCTCCCTCATGGGCGCTCCGGCCTCGGGCAGGCCCACAAAGTCCTCTCGTTTAATCCGCTCTGGTGTGGCTTCGATGATTTGCTTGGCCAGTGAGATCATGTCCACCTGCACGAAGGAGAAGCTGCCAAGTCCCAAGCCGCCCCGACTGCCAGGTGTTCCCGCCCTGCCAGAGCTGTAGCCAGTGTGCGCTTCCTGTCCTGTCACTCCCCTCACCAGGCCCTGGGGCCTTGCGGATGGCCGTCCCTGCTCCCCACTCTCAGGTTCTTGCATGCACACCCCCTGGGCTCCCATGGGGGCGCACAGCCCTCTGTGTGGAGACACCGTGGAAAACAGGACAGAAGGACGGGCTCCAGACGGAGATTCAGGAACTGAGCGAATCGAGCACTTGCCCTTCCAGGGTGACTGCCCACTTGGGGCCTGCCCGCGGCCACCAACCAGAACGTCCTCCCCGCAGGATTGGCCAGGCCCGCACCCCCAGCGCCCTCAAGGCCCCCTCCACAACCCCCTGTGGACTGGCTTCGCCGGGGACGCCCGCAGTACTCTGCGCCTGCCACACGCAGTGCGGTACTCTGTGCTGTTCTCGAAGCTGTCTGGACTTGTGTGCTGCCCAGTGAGTCCGATGGCCTCTCTGAGGCAGGCTTGTCCCGGGTTTGAGCAGAGCAGTGCGCTGCTGTGCCCCGAGACTCCTCGTTGTTACCCTGTGCCGGCCTCCCTGCTGCTCACCCCCATCACTCTGCCTGGTGTCCCCGAGAACCCTGTGTTCACGGATCAGCGGGGAACCCCTACAACCTAGCTCCAGCTGAGGCTGCTCCCCAGGATTTTTAACCTCTGATGCCTCATGATTTCCGAGTCACCAGCTCTGACAGCAGCTAAGCAAAAGGCTCCCGTGCCCGTCCCCAAAACAAGGGTAACTGGCGCCTTCTTCCCAAACCGAAGCCAGACTGCTTCTGCCTCAGGGATGATCCGTGTCTGAGCCCCTGTCCCCCTCGCAGCTCCAGCCACGGGCGGCGTACCGGGATCACATCCACAGCCGGTGGGCTATCTGCTTCCTCCACAGCAGCCCCACCTTCTGGGGCTGGTGGGAGAGGAGGCGGTGAGGGGGCTGGCCCGTGGGGGTTGGCGGCTTCACAGTCCATGAGGAATAGGGGGGCCTCGGGGGCACCTGCGGAGAGCGGGCCTGGGACAATCTCCTCCACGGCCATCTCGGAGGCTGGCAGAGGCGCAGGTGGAGGGCTGCCGTCTGGGGCACTGGAGTAGGCCGACGTGACAGAGAAGGTGCCGTCCGACAGCTCCGAGGGTGAGGACACGCTGCTCAGCCCTGTGAGGTGAGGGGGAGGCCAGGGTAGCGGGGACCCTGGCCGTCCCTCCTCCTCCCACCCACAGCCTCCTCTTAGACTGGGGACGACCCTCACCAGTGTCGGGGCTGGAGGACGGTGGCGACAGGGCGAGTGGGGGTTCGGCTGAAGCCTCCTGTCTCTGCAGTTCCTCGAGGCAGCGGGCAAGGCGCACGTGACCCCGGGAGTGCGCCACAGACAGGGGCAGCCGGCCCAGAGAGTCGGGAATGCTCAGCGCCTGTCTGTTCCAGCGGAAGAGGAGCACAGCGGCTTCCAGGTGGCCCAGGGCACAGGCCCACATCTGCGAGACGGTGGGGAGCAGGAGGTGAGGCCTGGCGCCCCTCCCTGCATCCCTTACAGACCTCCCCAGGCAGCACGCCCAGCCCCCCGGCCGCCCCACGCGCGCTCACCAGAGGGGTGCAAGAGAAATGGTCCACGTTGAGCGGGTCCGCCTCTTGCTCTAAGTCCAAGCTCCCAGTGCCCACACTCCTGGAGGATGTGGGACAGGGACACCAGAGCCCCGTCAGGGTAAAGACAGGTAACACGGGAGCATCAGAATTGAAGGGGCTGGGGAGCATACTGTCTAGAAGCCCTAAGGTCAGTGGAGTGAGGCTCTCAAAGCGTGAGGAGCTTGGAAAATCAGCGTCACAAGTCGGGGGGTGTTAAAATTCCCCAACCGCAAGTCCTTTCCCAGCCCATCTTCCCACAGTGACCACAGCTCCCTCCTGGCAGGGCTCCAGGTCCTCTGGGCCCTCCTTAGTCCCCTGGCACTGGTGGCCCCTCCCCGAGGTCCTGCTCACCGCCACTGGCTCAGGGTCTCGATGAGGCGCGCGTAGCCCTGGGCGGCGGCCAGGTGCAGAAGGCTCATTCCCCGGAAGGGGCTTCCATGCGCCAGGCGTTCAGGACCCCTCCAGGTGGAGCGTGGGATCATGCTCTCTACCAAGACCACCACCCGTGCCTCAAAGCCGGGCCCCTGGCCTTCGTCCTGTGGAACAGACCCCCTCATGCAGGGACCTGAGCGTCTGGCCACCCCCATCTGTCCTCTCCCCACGCCTCCCCCTCCAGGTTCCCCCCACCCAGACCTCTGTGGACCGTCAGCGCTCCCAGCTCGGGCTCCTGGGCGTCCCCCACTCCCACGGCTCACTTCTCCCAGCTGCTCCAACAGCCGGACCTCACATGGCCTTGCCCGTGTGCGTCTTCAGATGGCTCCGCTCAGCACCATGCCCACAGGTGGCCCAGAGTCCTCTCCCCACCCACATCCTCAGAGACCCGGGCCCACGGGTGCCAGGCCCCCAGGCTCCCCATCCCCTCCCCCACCCTCGCCTTCACCCCCCACCCCCCACCCCTGCTTCAGATCAGAAATAGTCTGAAGCCTGTCATGCCAAGAGGGTGCCCAGAATAGCCACTCCTGCCTCAGGGTGACGTCAGGGAGGAGGAGGCTGGGGACAGGAGGGACGGGAGAGTCCCACAGCAGAGCCAAGTTCTCCAGGGAGACCCTCCACGGCTCCCCACCCAGACCTCCCTCCTCGCGGAGGTACCTGGATTGGAGGCGCGTCCGGACTGCGGCAGGGAGCCTGCCCGGCGGCTGCCATGTCAGCCATCCGCTTCTCCATCTGCTCCAGCCGCTCCAGAATGGACATTCGGAACTGGTTGTCTGAGGGGGAAGAGGTACGGGAGGCTGAGCGGCGGGCGGGCTCTGGGCGATGCCCCCAACATCACGACTGGACCTGGGCCGCCACCGGGGAGGTGAAGACGCAGCGTCCCACTCTTTCCTCTTTCCCAAAACAACACCCCTTGACCCCTCACTCTAAATACGGCCCACCCAGGACGCAGTCCTTAAACCAGGGCTTTTAACACTACCCCCCGACCTGGGAGCAGAATCTGGAACCAAAACCACGTCCTTCAAGACACAGACGTGGCAGGGATTCCAGCGTGCGGCCCCGAGCTGCCCCAGATCGCTCACACGGGCACTCACGCACGCACACGCACAGCTCTCTAGGTGAGCCCTCCGTCCTCTCTCTTTGCCCCAGACGCTACCTCTGTCCCCCATGCTGGGGCTGAAGGACCCAGGGCCCCTCCTCTCTGTTATCCACTGCCCAAAAGAGCTCAGGGGCTGTGATTTAAAAAGCACCACCCCCTCCTCCCGGCCCCCCGCAGCTGTCCACAAAGAGGATGGCGGGGCTGGAAGGTGACAAAGACGGATCGCGGTGTCCACTCCTCCTCTTCCTCCCCCCACCCTGTGCACAAGAATGCACACACACACACACCAAGCTCTCTCTGTCCCCTCCTGAGATCACACGAGGACAAGGAGGGGAGGCGGGCGGGGATCCGAGCCACGGGAAAACAGGCACGGAACAGGGTGGAGGTGGTGGGTGTCCCGCTTGAGACACCAGGACAGAGGGGCTCAGGGTCTAGAGCTGATGGTGGTGAGGGGGGCGGACAATGAGCAGAAGGAGCAAGAGGTGGAGGAGGCTAGAGAAGGGACAGGCGAGCGAGTGGGGAGGCATGCCTGACAAGCAACAGGAAGGAGAGGGGCAAGTGAAGACGCGGCTCGAGGCCCAGGGCAACCTCTGGCACCAGGAAGCATGGGGAGGGAGGAGGCACCCGGGGGAGGTGGGGCAGGGCTTTGGGAGGCCCCCCCCACGGTGAGACAGCAGGGGGCAAGCGCCCCTGAGGGAAAGCAGTCCCTCTATGGAGGAGGAGGGGACCCTGAGTCGGACGCAGGGGCCGCAGGGACAAGGAGCTCGGAGCCATGGGAGGGACCAGCAGGGAGGGAACACACACTTTTCGATTTAATACACATACGTGTGCGCATGTGTCTGTTTGTATAGGGAAGTGTGTCACAGTGTATTAAAGGCAAGTATCCCTGAGGAGTGATACGGTCAATTTTCTACTTTATGTTTCTCTGTTACTCCCAAATTTCTTACTGGAAACACCTATCCCCAAAAATAGAGGAAAAAACAGCAAGGAAATTGAAATATGGGCATCCGGACACACCCCGCGTACACCCCACGTACACCACTCCAGACCGTCCCTGCTCCCGACCCCTGGCCGTGCCTGCCTACATCCCACCTTTGGGACAGAGAGACAGGCCAAGAGCTGAGACAAAGACGGCGCCAAGATTTCTAGGGGAGAGGACGTGAAGGACAGTCGCTGCTGCCTTTAGACCTGACCCACAAAGCAAGAGCTGGGAAAGGGTGGAGAATCGGGGGTGGGGCAGCGGCCGCCTGAGTCCTGGGGGCTCTAGGAGCGCGTCCCACTCAAATGTTGGGCCCAACACAGGGAACTCACCGTCCAGTGACAACCAGTCGAGCTGAGTACTAGGCAGTGACAGGAACCGGCGGGCTCGATACTCAAAGAGCACAGAGGCGGAAAGGGGCCCCTCCCGCCCCGCCACCTGCAAAGACACCAGCCCCACTTCATGGGCTGGGGGGGGCAGGGTCAGCGACATGGGCTCTCTCCCCAGCTCCTCCTCTGCCCTCCCCCGCCACCCCGTGAGAGCCACACACGACCGTTTCACAGCTGGCTCCGCTGCGCCCTTGCTGGAGGCTGGGAGGCCCCTGGCTGACGTGGCTGTGCGGCCTCTTGGGGTGGGATTCCATTCATTCAAGAACTGAATACCTACTCCGGGCTGGGATTGCAGACCCTGCGGCCATGTTAGTCAGCACCCAGGCCCGGGAGCCAAGGCTTCGCAGATACCTCTGCTCGTGAAGCAGCCTGACCCCCCAGGTCCGGGTGCAGAGGTCACGGGCCTGTGACTGAGGTCAGGGAAGGAGAGGCAGCTGCTCACCAGCAGGGTACAGTGAGAGCTGTGTGCCAGGCTCTCCATGTCTATGGCCTCGGGGACGAAACCACCAGGCCCCGGTCCCCAGACTACAGGCTGACGAATCCCAGCACCCAGCTTCCCTGGTCTCCCCTGGCCTTTCGTGCACCACGGGACAGGCTGTCAGATGGGGCAGCACGTCTGTCACCCTGTCACTCTGGTGGTCCCTGCGGTCCCAGAGCAGCACTGACTGCTGGGTGCAGGGTAAGGAGCAGAGGCGGTGGCAGAAGGGCAGAAGTGAGCCTTGGCAATGACCTCTAGACCATGCTGTCCAACAGAGCTTGCTTCAGTGACGGAAACAGTCTGGATCTGCACCGTCCAGCAGGGTAGCACGAAGCCACATGTGACCACTGAACTCTCCACACATGCTTACTGTGAGAGAAGTGCTGAATCTTACATTTGGTTTCATTCTAATGAATTTCCACGGGCCCATGTGGCTAATGGCTACCTTACCGGACAGCCCAGGTCTAGGAGGCTATTTCCTTTAGTCCAAGACATGTTGGTCTCTCTTCTCATGCTCCCGAGAGCTCCCTGGATTGGAACCAGAGACTGACTTCAACCAGCCAGAGGGCCTGGATGGACAGTGGAGGCCCACTGGGTCAAATGCCTGAACTCCCAGGCAGGGAGGCCACAGGCCCGAGAAAGCAGACTTCTCCAAGGCCACCAGTCAGCTGAGGCCTAGACTGCTTACACCAGAGCCTAGACCTTCTGACACATACACGCAGACTCATCTGCACGTTGGGGGAACACAGGGCTCACCTGCCCGTGAGCCAGCCCCTCCCCTGACTGCTCCCCACCCCCATACCAGGACAGTAGCAGCGTAAGACTCCAGGCTGGACAAGCGAGGCTGGCACAGCGATGTGATCAAAGACACAGGAGTAGTGCTCGGCGGCCTCTGTCCAGGGACCTGTGATGAGCACCTTGACCCCACCCTGCAGAGACAAAGCCCAGAGTCATGCGACTGGAACTTGGTTGGGTGTTCATTCACTCATTCATTCATCATGAATTCAGACCCTGAGGGAGTATCTGCAGTACGGCAGGCCCTGTGCTAGATTCTGGGGTACAGGGCTGGGGCAGGACCCAGCGGGGTGAGGTCAGCTAGCCTGGCCCTCCTCCCAAAACTCCTGCCAGGAACAGGGAACTCACTGCTTCCCCAAAGCTACCAACTCGTGTGCAGACAGCTGTCAGGGGCCGAAGCCCTTGCCTTGGGCTCCCACTTTCCTCCCACCCAAGTTCCTCCTCTCGCTCTCTGGGGCAGCAGAGAGTGGAACTTCACTGCAGGAGACAGACCCTTGGCTGCCCCAAGTCTGCATCGAGGGCACCTGGGGGGCTCACGCAGAGAGGAAGGGGGGAGAGAGGCTACCTGGAGAGACGAGGGAAGCAGCTACTCTGCTCTGCCTACAGAGAGGGGTGGGACGAGAGCGAAGCCGCCACACAGACAGGAGAGAGCAGGTGGCAGCGCGGGGTGAGCAGCGTGGAGGAGGGGCTGGGGCCTGAGGCTCACCTCTGGGTAGGACCACTCTGGGGAGAAGTCTGTGATGGTGCTAAGAGCAGGAGAGAGCTGGGCGGTTGGGGCAGGGGCACCTGGAGCCTCGTCGCTGATGAGCTCTCCCATGAGGTCTGGGAATGATGCAAGACTGAAGGGCTCCAGTTCGCTGGCCCCAGCAGCTCCTCCAAACAAGGCCTCCCCTCTGCCTCCCCTGCCGGCCGGCTCCAGGGGCGCAGGGGAGGGTGGGGGCGAAGGAGGGGGCGAAGGTGCGGGCGGGGCGGCCCTCTGGGCCTTGAGCTCCTCGCCACTGCCATCGTCTTGGATGAAGAAGCGGTTTCCTCTTTTCCCACCTGCTCCTGGTGGAGGAGGGGGACCCCGAGCAGCGGCTTGGGGCTCCAGGGCAGCGGCGGGCTCCAGGGCAGGGCAGGGGATGTGGGCGGCCTCTGCCTCGGGGAAGTCTGGGCTTACCCCTTGCCCCCCTCCGTAGGTCTGGCCCCTCTGGGGGCTGTTGAGAAAACGATCCGGGTCAAAGGCAGGGCTGGGAGGAGCCGGCGGGGCAGAGGCCTCGGAGCCTACCACCACAGCCAAGCTCACGGAAGGCCGAGGATCAGCCTGGGGAGCCAGGTGCCTGGTGGGCGTCAAGCCCCCGGTACGCTGCTCCAGTCCCGCCAGGAGGAGGATTGCGGTGCCTCCTCTGGATGAACCCCCTCGAGAGGTGGGAGGGCTCGGTCTGATCTCTAGGGGTTCTGCAAAGCCGGAGGACGAGGAGGACGAGGAGGAAGAAGAGGACGGGGAAGTATGTGCCTTGGGGAGCTCCGGGGGAAGAGGGGCTATGAGCGGAGGGGGCTCAGGGGGGTGGGGGTGGGGGACAGAGGTCAGGGTTAAAGCTCGGGGCTCCACTTTGGGAGAGATGATGCGGTGTTTCGTGCTGCTGCATTTGTGGGTGAGGCTCCCGGAACCTGCAGTGGAAAGGGGTGGGAGGATCACTGTTTTCCCCCTTCCCTTACGGTCCCTTCCCAGCAGCTGCCACCAGCTTCCTGGCACTGGGCCCTGTAGGAGGGGTGTACTACCGGCCGTGGCCACTGGGAGGCAGGAGTGGTCCCCACCCCTGCCCTCGCCCCAATTAAACAGGACAGGAGCAGCGCCCCAGGTAGAGTAGCTGAGAGCAGATAAAGTCACACAACCAAAGGAGTACCAACTAGGAATAAAGCTAAGGCTCGGTGTAAATGGTCATGTTGGCGTGGCCCGGAGCCGCTAAGGACAGCACACAGATCAAGAGTCTGGGCCGGCGGGCGAGCACCCGGACGGGAAGGGCTCTGTTCATCTGGCCATCTTTCTGAGATATGCAAAACACATGCAAATCAGCATGCAAATCCCAGCAGGCCAGCCATGCAGAGGCCTGAGGAAGACAGCGCCGGGGTCCGGGGTCACTCACCGAGGCCCCCACTGCAGAGGCAGGCATGTGTCCGTGGCGCGGGCTTGGTCGGGTGGGTGTCCAGGATCTGCTGCACCAGCTGCTCCACAGAGAAGCCCTCTGTCCCGTTGCCACAGCTCCACCTGATGCCATGAACTGGAAGAGCGCTGGGGTCGGGGGGAGTCTGTGGGACCCCACGGGACAGCCCCCCGAGCACCTGGGATGCCCCACGACTTCTGGCCAGCAGCCTCAGAGCTCACAAACGTCCCTTCAACCCCTTCTCCTCAGAAACGCCAGGAATCCTGTGCCCCCTCGGGGAAGCACCCCCCTGGCTTGCAGGGAGCCACTCACCCCCCGCTGGTGGGTACAGAGCCCCCCCCACACCTCGGGAGGCCCATCTCCATGCCCCCTGGGAGTGCCTTACACATGGGCTTCAGCTGCCCCAGCAGCTCCTCCCGGGACCACTTCAGCCACTCTCGACGGTCGCTGCTGATGGAACAGAAGATGGGGCTGCAGCCCTTCCCGCAATCCTCCAGGGCGGGGACATTCAGGTAGTGCACAAGCACGATGTCAGGGTTCTGGGAGCACAGGGCACACACACAGTGCCGTGGGGTCCCCGCTCTCTTCCCAGGCAACCCCCACCCCCAGTCCTGGCGCCCTCCTCCCCCACCCCTCTCTCCTCTTCCCAGGCTCTTACTCCCACTCAGAACCCAGAGGTCCTTCCCTCCATCATCTCAGATCCCATCTCCCTCAAAGAGCCAGGAAGCCCCCAGCTGCTGGAGCCCTGCCGCCCTTACCTGGAGCAGCCAGTAGCAGCGCCGATGGAATGTGGGGACGATGGAAGAGTGAACGTAGCAGCCATAGAGACACTGCCAGGAGACAGGCTGGGGTGGGGGGAGGGCTAGTCTGCTCCCCAACTCTTCCTCTGTTCAGTCCCTTTGCAGGAATCCCAATCTTTCCACCAGTTCCTGTTCAGCCCTCGCCTACCCCCACCTACTCCCCATCCCAGCACCCCGCGCCACGGATGGCGTCAAGAGAAGGGAACGGTGGGGCTGGGGCCTTATAAGGCAGAGCAGACTGGGCATATGGGAGGGACCGTCTAGAGATCAGAGCACATCTGAGAAGAGAAGCAGTGATTCGGGGGAGGGAAACCCAGGCTCAGAGGTTCAGGACTTGGACCCCTGAGGGAAACGCAAGAGAAATGAGGGGAACGAGCCTGGGCGCCCTCTGGGGGAGCCTAAGTCCTGGAGAGCTGGGTCATGGAGGGACGTGGGAGGTGGCGCGTGGGCCAAGCCACCCACTGGCTGAGCCACGGGATTGAGAAGGGAAGCGTAGCCGGGAGGGCAGGAGGAGGTGGGCCGGAGCCCCGCCGAGGACGGAGGAGGGCGGCCGGGGCCCACGGCTGGACGCCCGCCTCACCTCCATGCCCTGGACCTTCAGCTTCATGTGGTCCTCTCGCGTGGTCTTCCCATCCTTCCGTTTCTTCCACAGGTAGCCGTCCTTCCGGTACTTCACTTTCTTGCGGTTGTAGAGGATGATGGAGCCGTTCTGAGGCCTAACGAGGGGAGGCCTGGCCTTGAGTCCTGCAGCGGGAACCCAGGAGCCCAGCCACTGCCCACCTTCACAAACCTGCTCACCTTGTCTTTGGGGCACAGGACAGCCACTCGTCATGCTTCTCAAAGGTGATCAAGTACGATGCGATCTCCTGTAGGACAAAGGGCATTCAGTTGGGGGTCCCTGCATAGAGTCTGGGGCTGGCCTCCCACTCTGCGGAGCCCCGGCAGCTAGTGGAGGCTCCCAGCAAGGACCACTGCCCCCCTGAGTCCCAGGCTCCATCTCAGACCCAAGTCTAATCTCTCCTTCCTTCCCTCTCAACCAGGGCCAAGTCTAAACTCTCCATCCTCCGTGGTTCGTGCTGCATATGATTTTACTTTCCAAATCCCATTTTTGTGCCACTTCCTGACTCAGAAAACCTCAATGGCTTGACACTGGCAGGAGGTCCAAATTCCTCTGCCTGACTCCAAGCTTCTCCCAGACCAGGGATAGGACCGCCGCCCGCTCCCACCATTTATCTGTATTCCACCTACCATTCCTGCCAGACCAGCCACTGACTCTTCTCTGAATATGCCCTGAGCCGTGAGCTCCTGAATGTTAGTGCCCCCGCGGGCCTGAAGCGCCATGCACTCATTTCTCTGAGCCTGGACATCCTAGTCATGCCACAGACCACATGCCTTCCCACATCTCCATGAAGCCCCGCTCCCTGCCCTCGCCCTTCCTGCAATTACAACCACCACACACGCATATGCTCTCTTGCTGACGATTCTCGCCTAACGAAACAATCAAGCCAATGACGATCGAGTGCCAGCTACACACACAGCATTGTGTGTGTGTGTGTGTGTGTGTGTGTGTGTGTGTATGTGTTGGGAGGGCGGGGGGGATGGAAGGTGTGTAACACGAGGACTGTGCCTCCAGAAGGAGCCATCATCAGTGGTTGTTAAAAGCAAAGGCTCCGGAGTTAAATAAACGACACAAGGTAGACCCGTCTCCTCTTCTATACACGGGGAGAAGTGTCTGCTCCACAGTGTCCTTAAAGGACGGAGTGAGGTAACCCCGAGCAGGTGCTCAGCAGAGCGCTCGGTCTGTAAGAAAGGGAGCCTGCTATCATTTTCACCCAGGTGCACAGGCCCAGGAGTGAGCGTCCACAGACAGATGCAGGTCTTTACACCTCCTCTGTGACCCCCAAAGAGCTTAGAGCAGTCCTCTGCACTGGGGAAGACCCCCACTCAGCTCCCTCCAGCCCACCTTGCTGGGCCCTACCCCCCAAGGCTCCCTGGAAAACCTCATTTGTGTTCCAGCGAAGCCGCTCTGGAGGCAGCAACGGACAGCGAGGAAGACACTCCAGCAGCTTCTTGGGGAGAAAGATCTTCAGGTGGTGGTTGTTCTCTAGAGGGGACCGGAAGGGAGGGCTCAGTGTGCTTACTCTGACACCTCCAACAACCCAGGGCAAAGGGGCTGAACCCAAAGCACTGGGGGGGACTGGAACCATGACATGGACAGCGGGGATCCAAGAATTCGAGGGTCACTGCAGCGGGAAGAAAGAAGGGCTGGGAACCTGGACAGTGAACTCACCGGCAACCTCGGTGGTGTCCTTGGTATTCATGGTGAGGGCTCCAGGGGGCAAGGTCACCCCCGGCCTGAGGGGCCGGGGGGAGGGGGAGTCTGTGCTAGGAAGGGAGAGAACAAGGTCATGGCAGAAGCCCTCCCACACTGACCCAGGATGAGGAGGACGGGATGGGAGAGGGGTGCAGAACTGGGTTTTGATATCCAGGAAAGATGAGGGGGCAGGGGGAAGAGGCCAGACTGAGATGTGAGGAGAGCTGGGCATGGAGGAGAGGGAGACTCCAGACGCGGCGCCAGGAGCCAGCACGAGTGGGGAGACACCACGGACATGGTCATCAGGAAGAGACCAGTGGGGTGGGGGAGGGGGAAGGCTGGCGAGGCTGCGAGTCCCAGGCTCTACAGCAGGAGCTCTTCTGAGGCTGGGAGCTACCGTGGGGTCGGGGCCTGGGGGCTGGCACTCCGGGCACCTGGTCCTTGGAGGACTGTTCGGCAAATGGGAGCCTGGATGCTGGGGGGAGGGCAGGAGATCTAAGTCCGCTGGAGAGCTGGGCCTTACAAGACACACCCTGGGTTCCTTCTCGATTTGATATTTGCAAGGGGAAGGGCAGATCTGATGACTGCTCGTAACCTCCTCCCTCTCCTCCACGTTGGTCAGGGCCAGCTCGGATCTGGGCCAGGTACCCAGGCCCTGGCTTCCCACCCTCAGGACAACCCATCCTCCACTCCGAAGCTCACGGCCCTCCCCACCCCTCCCCCACCAGCGCTCTCCCCAAACGCCTCCGCTTCCCCTGTCCTCCAGGCCCACCGTACCCCATCTACCACTCTGGCTCCAGCCTGAGCCCCCACCCTCCCGAGGGAACAGATGGAAGCCGGAGGATGCTCTCTGCGCGGGCTCCAGGCGGCGGGCTCCGCCAGGTGTCCGGGGTGGAGAGGGGAGGAGGCCCGTCCGCGCTGGCCGTGTGCAGGGCAGCTGGGTCGGGGTAAGGACTCCGCCCCAGGGCGCAGGTGCGCAGTCCCGGACCGGCAGCCTGCCAGGGTGCGGAGCGGCCCGGGGCGGGGGTCCCCGGAGAAGCCCCGACGTGGGAGGGTCCGCCGCCCGCCAGCACGCAGGGGCGCTCCGGAGACGCCACGGGACAGAGCCCGAGGGCGCGCGGCGGCGAGGGTCGGGCCGGGGCGCGGGGTCCCCCAGAGGTGCCGGCGCCGCAGGTCCGCCGCTGGGCCCTGCGTGTTGCGGCGCCCCCTGGCGCGGGGGAGGAGGACGGGAGCCGGCGTGGGGGCGAGCCGGGAGGAGGGGCGGGGGTCCCCGCGCCGCGCGCCCGCGGCCCGGCCCCGGAGCGGCGCCCCCTGGCGCGGGGGCGGAGAGGCGGGCAAGACGCCCCGGCTCTTACCTCCCGGGGTCCCGCGGGTGACGGCGGCAGCGGCCATTCTACCCCACACCGACCCCCCCCCGGCGCCCGCTGACAGCGGCGTCCGACGTCACTGCGCACGGGGCGGGGCTTCCCCGTTAAGGGGATGGGGGGCGGCCGGGCCGCCCTGGGCGGCGGCCGCGGGGCGGGGGGCGCGGGGCGGGGCGGGACAGCCGCGCCGCGGGCAGGCTTCCGGGGTCCCGGAGGGGCCGGGGACCCTGGGGCTCGGCGGGACCTAGGCCGACTTCACTTTGGCTGGTTCTTGCAGGAGGGGACGGCGCCCTCCCTCCCCACGAGCCTCTCCATCGCTGCTCCCCGGGCAGAAAGACACTCTGGGCACGACTTGCTTGCTTTTTAATGCCAGAACAGAGGAGGGAGCGCAGTGCCCGGGATCGGGCCTGGGGAGGGGGCAGTCCGCCTTGGGGAGCCCCGCGAGGGGCGGGTTGACCAGGGAAGCCAAGGGGGCTGTTAGCGCCCCGTGCTGGGGGTGGGGGCAGCTGGGAGAGGCTAAGGAAAGGGAAACGCCTCGCTGTCACAGTCGAGGAGGCTCTAGGGCCGCCAGCAAGCCTGGGGCCCGTGAGGCGGGGGTGGGGGTGGGGGTCATCTGGGACATCTGGGGCCTGAGGTCCGTCCTCACTCCTCAGACTGCACCTGCATCCCCCAGGGCTTGCAGAGGAGCTTCCTGCTGGCTGTGGCAGCGCTGTAGGAGGCCAGGGAGCCCAGCCGCCTGGGGAGGCAAGACCCCCCCTGGCCCAGGGGGCTCCAGGGAGACCAGAGCAGCTGTAAGGATGAGAAGAGCAGGAAAGGCGGTCTCTCCAGGTTTCCTAGCCCCCAAGCCCAGGCACCCCTGCCTCTCTGTTTTGTTTTTCTCCAGGCCAGCCACCCAACCTGGGGCTCTGGGCTTCCGCTGTCCCACCACGCAAGACCAGGCACCCCCGCACCCTCCTCCATCCCACCAGGTTCCTCCACCAGACCTGGGGCTGGCCACTGGTGAGAGGGTGGCCGTCTTCCTGTAGATAGGCAGCCCTCTCCTCTTCCAGACCCCGGTATTCGGTGGCGCTGGGGACTCTACGGCGGTCATCAGCTAGCGCCAGGGGCTCAGATGCGGCCCCAGAGCAGCCCCACTGGGCCTTCTTCTGTCTGTAGGGTCGTGAGGCCTAGGAACTCGGAGCCTGGAGGCCAGGCTTCCTATCGCTCCACTCTTCACCTCTCTGCCCTGAAATACTTCCTACTGGGACCCAGGGGTGTTATCACTGGACTTCCAACCCTCCACCCTCAGCTTCCTGCTCCCCTCAGATTGGAGCACCCTCATTCTGGGGACTCAGAGGTGACCTGTGGCTGCCTACTACCCTCCGGTTCTATGGACCTGTCAGGACCTTTCCTGTCTTCGGTGGCCCGTTTCCACTCCTTGCGGCCCCTGTGGTTCATCCTCCACCCCCAGTTCCCTCCCAGTCCCCATACAGCCTCCAGTTCCTCCAAAGCTCTCAACCCCTTCCTTAGTTCAAACCCTCCTGCCCCCAAACCCTGCTTGGCTCCCAGAGCCCAGATGTCTCTCTCCTTACTCATTGATGAGTCTCTGTCGCCTCCTCAGATCCTCCAGGTGATAAGTGACTGCCCTCACCCGGGCTGGGATGCCCCCAGGTCCCTGCTGCATTCCTGCCAAATGCGGCCTCCTTCTCTTTCTTCTGCAAAGCACCTCCGGTGGTGGGAGCCCCTCAGGGGGGTACAGGCCAGGCTGGGAGCATCCAGTGGCTCTCTGTGCCCAAGAATGGGGGCTAAGGGGCCAGAGGGCAGAACTGGGCCTCCCAAGGGAGGGCTTGGACTGAAACAGGGAGTCAGGGGTCTCGGGAAGCCCAGGTGGTGGAAACAGGGTGACGGATGCAAAGAAAGGAGGGCATGGTCCGTGCACTGGTTGGGGGACAGTGGAGGGAAGAGGTGATAAAGGTCAGCTGAGGATAGGATGGCAGTGGGTACGATTTTAACCGAGAAGTGCTGAAGGACACAACGTTCGTCATACCAGCAGGGGTGGGGTGTACTGTTCTTCCGTCCAGGTGGGGCTGTAAAGCACACAAGGGGGGCTACTTGCAGAGGACACCCCCATCCCTATTGCTTCTCTGACCGCCTCTCCCAACCACCTGTCCGTCTGGCAGTAGGAGCTACAGTGTCCGTCGGCCAGTGGGCCATTGGTCCCCAGACGAGGGCTTATTGCTATAAGGCTTAGTGTAAAACTGTACAGCCTTATTTCCCCCGCCTTTTCTCTGTGTCTACCCACCTGGGCCCTTGGCTAAGGTTGTCCCAGAAGAGGTCTCCGTATCGCTGGGGCATCAGTCCGAGGCTCTGGGAAGGCAAGCCAGGGGGTGCAGATCGGCGGACCACCCTGGAACACCTGAGAAGAGGACAAGGGAGGCTCAGGACTGGCTCACCCCTCACAGCGCCCGCTCACTCCACAGATTCAAGGGTCCCGTCTCTCCTTGCGACCGTATGGCTGCCCGGGACCCTCCAGCCACGTGCTCTCTTAGCCATTTCAGCTGAGGAGGTGGTGAGATTTCTGATTTGCTGGGGTGAGGGTAGAGACTAGCAGTTGTTTGAGCTGCAGATCTCGCCAAATCTCCCACGTCTGAGCCCTGCGACCAGAGACCATCGCATTCAGCTGTTAAAGAGGAAGGCCCCAGTGACTCCGCCAATGTGACAGGCAGGTTCTGTCCGGTCAATGCAAGGACCCAGCAGCGCAGGGTCTTCACTCTTCACTCCTGCTTTGTCTCCCCTAACTCAAAGAAACTACTATCGTAGGTAGCAAGGGGTGTGCAGAGCTGTTTGAGACAGGGCTCAATACTTCCAAAGTCCCCAGACTGGATGCCAACTGGTCTCCTGCTCCCCAGGGGAGTGTCCTAGGTCTTGGCCTGGGCCCTCTCTCTTCTCATCTCCATCTCTCCTTATGCGATCTCTCCCAGCCCTGTGACTTTAAATACTACCAACGTGCTAAGGACTCCCAAATCCATATCCTCCCCTGGACTCCAGACTTGGAGTCCACATCTCCTCCCCAGCCTTCCCCACCTCACGGGAAGGCCCCTCAAATGCCCAATTGCTAGAGACCACAAACCTGGTGTGCCTCACTTTCCCTCAACTGCCATATCCAGTCCATCAGCAAGTCGTCTCAGTTCTACATCTAAAATATACCCAGATTATTTAAAATAAAAAAATCAAAAAATAAAGTTTCACTTAAATTTAAAAAAGGGGGGGATGCACTTGGCTGGCTCAGTAGGTAGAGCACGAGACGCTCGATCTCAGGGTCGTGCATTCAAGCCCCACATTGGGCGGCGTAGAGCCCACTTAGAGTAAAAAAAATAAAATTTTAAAAAAGTTGCATTTAAATTTTAAAAAGATAAAAAATAAAATAAAATAAAATAAAATAAAATACATCCGATTTGACCACTCCTCACTCTTTCCACTTCCACCGCCACTATTCCGGCTCATGTGCCCAGACTGTTACTGCGATGGGCTCCTCCCGCCCTCCCTGCTTCCATCCTAACCCCCCAATCATCTCTTCAGCCCGGAGCTGTGTGAGTAACCGTTTAAAACATGGTCGTGTGAAATGACAGACAGGTTGAGATTTACTTCAAAATAATCTGAGTAGGAGGAGGCTGGACGGTCATATAGATGAAATGATCATCCCTAGAACAATAATTTTTGAAGCTGCCAGAAAGGGTACACTGGTTTCATGATGAGTATTTCTCTACTTCAGTATTTGTCGACATTTTTCACAATAAAGAAATCGGGGAGAAAGAAAACAGACTCCTCATGTCATTTCCCTGCTGAAAACCTCCCACTGATTTCCACTCTCCTTAGGATAAAGTCCAGACCCTTTTCAGTGGCTTGTAAGGTCCTGTATGAGCTGGCCTCTGCCTGACTGTCCGACTTTACACTCTGCCTCTCCCTTGATGGCGAAGTTTCAGTTTCACTGGCCTGCTTCCTGGTCCTACAAGATACCAAGCTTATTTCTTTCTTGGGGCTTTTTTTTTTTTTTTTTTTTCCCCTACGATTCCCTTGCCCCCCGACCTGGGCTATTATCAGACTGGCTGCCTCTCACCTTTCAGATCTCAATTCAAACTCACCTCCCCCGAATAGTCTTCCACAATCACCTTATCTAAACTTGAGCGTCTAGGACATTTTGTTTTCCATTATATTACACTCCTATTTTTCTTTTTCATGATACTTCTCACTAATTGAAATTATATTTATGTTTGGACATTCTGTCTCCTCTCTCCAGAAGGTAAGCTCTGTCTTCCTATCCCTTATCTCTCTAATCGTTGAATCCGTGGTGCTGAATCTAGTGTCTAGAACATTGTAGTTCTAGACAAAAACTATGTGGAACAAATTAATGAATCATTGATCCCCTGAGACCAGGCATTGAGCCTCTCGTTCCTTGTTTGCTACTCCTGTTGGGGAAGAAGCCAGGCGTGCAATCTTCCCTCCATCCCATCCCCACTGGGTGGGGAGGACTCACTTGGCAAAGGGGATGAGGTTGCCTCCATCTTCCTGCACGACTGGACTGGGCTGGGTGGCTGGACTGAGTCTCCTCATTGGTGCTGGGAGGATAATGGAAAATGAATCATTCACTCATGTCACGGCTGTAGGGATGAGACCAGCCGAAAGATCTAGAGATTGGCAAGAGGGTTTGTGGTTCGGGAAAAAGGAAGGAGAGCTTAAGGGGTATTTCTAGTGCTGAGCACCTTTGTGAGCTGAACACACACATGGTTTAAAGACAGTGAGCATAGGGAATGTGGACGTTCAAAGATAAATAAGGAAATTAATTTTTTGGAGCCAAACGTACAGAGTAAGTGAGACCTACTGATGGCAACATGGGATGATGGAAGGACAGGTGGAGACTAGCTGGGGCAGAGGCGTTTGGGGGTCGTTGGTACCGAATCGGTGGTTGGGGGCAGTTAGACAACTGAGGGTTGGTGAGTAAATCAGGTATGACTTCATGAAAGTCACGTGGGCACAGGGCAGAGTGGTCCACTGGCGCCAAGGACGGAGGGAAGGAGGGGGCAGTCGGGACTGCCTACAGGTAAAGGTGAGCAGGCAGGTGAGCTGCACCTGCCTCAGCGGCGGCAGGAGATGACCAGCGAGCCGGGTGGGCCGGGCAGAAAGAGCAAGTGAGGATGCTAGAGAAGGGGTCTGAGCGGGGTGCCCCAGGCCCAAGGTGGGGGGCGAGCTCGAGGGGTCTAAGCGGGCGCGCCGCTCTCCTGGGCGGGGTGCAGCTGAAGGCGGGGCTGCACTCAACAGCGGGCGGGGAGGTGGCCCAGGGCGGGGCGGGGGGCCCCTGAGCCTCCCGGGGCGGGGCGGGGGCCACGTGCAGGTGCGCCGGGCCGGGGGGGGGGGGTCAGAGGGAGCGGAGGCCTGAGGGCGTAACCCGGCGAGGCAGAGGCCCGGCCTGTGTGGGGAGGGGAGGCCGGGCCCGAGACGGCACCGGGCTGAGGCGGCGGCCGGCCTTCCGGGCTTGCGCCACCTGCGGGCCGGGCAGGGGAGCGGGCAGGGGACGGGACAGCGCCGCTGCCCGCGCTCGGCCCCGGCACCTGAGGCGGCGGCGCGGCGGGTTCTAGAACGCCAGGCCGGGCGCGGAGCAGAGAGGTGATGACGGGAGCACAGGGGCGGAGTCGGCGCGCGGCGCACCCGGGGGCGGGGCCTGGGCGGGGCTACCCCTGGGCGGGGCGCGACGGGCGGCTCCGCCCCTGGGCGCGCCTCCGACGGCGGCGACGTGCGCGGGTCCGGGGCCTGGGTCCCCTCCAGGGCCCGCCCCTCTACCCCCCTCAAACCCTCCAACCCCCCTCCACCCCCCTCCGCCCCGGCCCGGCTCCTCGGGCGCCGTAACCCTCCCGCTAGCCAGCGTCCAGCGCGCCTTTCTGCGCCCGTAGCTCGGTTCCCGGTCAGCTCCCGGCGGGCCCCACAGTCCGAGGGCATTGCCCCTTTAACAGCAGTTCCCGGGGCGCTCCCCGGCCCGAGTCGGGACGGCGCGCGCGCCCGGCCGCGTGCGCGCGCGCGCCGGTCCCCCGCCCCTCGCTCCCGCCCCAGCTCGCGCTGCCCGGGCGGGCGCCGGCCGCTGGCGCCGCTGCTGCTGCCGCCCCCGGGGCGCGAGTCCGCCGCCCTCCGCCCGGGGACCCGGCGAGGGGCGGGGGCAGCCCCGAGCCCGCTCAGGATCAGCCGGCCGTCGTCTCACGCCCCCCCTCCCCGCCCCGGGAAGGTCGCCCCCGTGCCCTCCGCCGAGCCGCTCGGGGAGCCCCGCCGCGACGAGGTGAGCGCTGGGGGTGGGGGGAGGGCAGAGGAGGGAGGGGAAGCCCGCCGAGGAATGTGCCGGCTGGGGGGGCGGGGAGCCGGGGTCCCGGCCGGCCGCGGGAGCCGGGGTCATGTGCTGTTTGTCCCGCGGAGGCGCAGAGAGGTGCCAGGCCCGGGGCGGCCGTCGGGCGGCCGGCCGGGAGGGAGCACCGGGTCCGCATGGCCGCCCGCACAGGCCGGGACCCGGGTCCGCGCGGGGATCACCCGGCGGGCTGCGGGCAGGTGCCCCCGGCCGACCCCCGTGCCCGTGCCCCGGCCGCGCCACCCTCTTCCCAGCCCCATAAGCCGCGACGGCGTGACCAAGGCATGTCTCCGTCGTCGTCCCTGCCCTGGTCAGGGTCTGGGGGGTCAAGGCTGTGCTTCCTGACAGCCTCTGTGATCTGAGCTCCTCCCTTCCTGTCCTGGGACACACCAGCCCTGTCCCCCTTCCTGTGCCCTGACCGGGAAGGCTGCAGAGGTGAGGCCCAGCAGAACGGGTGCTTTGGTCCTGTGGGGCCACAGAAGGGGCCCAGCATCCTGGTCTGTCTTCACCAGCCTCCACCCTACTGCCCGTGGGCGTGGGCTGCTCAGCCTCTCCTCCCAGGGTGTGAGCACTCGGGAACCCACATTCCTGCGCTCCAGCCTGGCACCTTCCCCAGGGCAGTGGACGCCATAGCCCTGGCCGCAGGCTGGGGCTGGGACCTGCCTGCTTCCTTTCGGGGAGACCCCAGTGCTTCCCCGTCCCCCAGTAAAGACACAGGTATTTCACAGGGATCCCCCAACAGAGGAGCTCTGGGGGCTGGTGTGATGGATACAGGATGACCCCACCCTCCCCTGCCCATTGTCCTGGATCCTGAGGAGGAAGTGCTGGGGGCTGGGCAAGGGGTTTGGGGCCCACAGGCAGCCCATGGATCCCAGGCCTGGGCTGTACCTCCAGCCCTTGAACTTTGCCCACGGGCAGTTTCTCCCTATGTGGAGGCTGTGGGCTTTAGGTGGGAGCTGGTTTCTACTTCTTGGCTGGCACTGTGGGGGAATTTTAGGGCAGGTTTTATGTTTGGGGTTTTCTCCCATGTCTCTCCTGGGCTCCCACTTTGTGCTGTCACCCCAGAGCTGCCCTCCCTGTCTAAGATTTCTGTGTTTGCAATCTTCTGTGGTTCCTTCCTTTTCTCCTTTCCTTATTTTCTCCACAGCATGACCTGGATTTTGCCTCCTCCTGTCTTGTACGTTTCCCTTTCTTGGTGTCTGTGACTTTCTGTTGCTCTTCTGCCCCTCTTCTTGCCACCGCCAGTATCTTTGCCTCTGTGTCCCTCTCTCTGAACTGCTCTCTGTCTAGCCTCTCTCTCTTTTCTCTATCTGGGTGTCCAGTACACTTGTGAGTGACGAGGAATAAAAATATCACGGTCCCTGTCCTTGGATTCACATTGCTTTCAGCCACTCGGGAGGGACCGCCACCTTCCCCTTTTCTAACCTTACCCCCTGCCCCTGCCCCTGCCCTCTAGCCGCGGAACCCCCGACCCACCTCTGGAGCCACAGGTGCCTCCTAACCACTCTTCCCCCACAACCAGGGTTTCCCCCACAGCCCCAGCTGGTGTGGCCAGGCCCCAAGGGTAGGATGGGGCTTCCCCTACGAGGGCCGGTGGCAGCCAGAGCTGATACAGCCCCCCTGGTCTGGGGCCAGGACGCCAGGTAACTCTGGGATAATGGCCCAGGTCCCTGCGAGCTGGGCTATGGCCGGGGAGAGAGGCAGGAACACTGTTGGGCGTCCCTGAGGAGAGTGACATTTGGGAGGAAGGCCAGAGGGCCAGGAGCTAGGTCCTGAAGGGGCTGGGTAGCTGGGGAAGGGGGTGGAGATGCTGGGAGAAGACCGGAGGCAATGTCTGGGTCCCCCTGGTGGGGTCTGACCATCTCTTCTATTTCTATCCTTCAGCTAAGGAGGGTGAGAGTCGGGAACCATGGCTGGTGCCTCAGTGAAAGTGGCAGTGAGGGTTCGGCCCTTCAACGCCCGTGAGACAAGCCAGGATGCCAAGTGTGTGGTCAGCATGCAGGGCAGCACCACCTGTGAGTGAGTCCCAGGGGCCTGGCCGGGCACAGACAGGGCAGGCAGGCCCACCACGCTGGCCTGGCTGGCTGGGCCGAACCGGGAGGAGGACTAAGCTGGGTGCCCAGCAGGTGCTAGTTGAAAGGGTGGGGGCAGGGTGGGGGCAGGCTGGCCTTTCCATGCTCCAGTCCCTGGGAGGGGGAATGTTGGCCTGGAGCCCTCCATTGCCCAATCGGGGAGGCAGCCCGGTGGGGGGCGGGTCTTGGGAAGCCAAAATTAGCCATGGTGGCTGGAGGGGGGTGGGGAGTATTAAAGGGGAGAGATGAACCAGGACAGAGGTGGGGAGTGGGATGCCTGGACTCCCACAACGTGAGGGAATGGGCAGAAGTCGGGAGTACCTGACCTCGGCCTTCCTGTTTTTTCTTGTCTTGCCCTATCAGCCATCATCAATCCCAAACAGAGCAAGGATGCCCCCAAAAGCTTCACCTTTGACTACTCGTACTGGTCACACACTTCGGTGAGGTTGCTGGGGTGAGGGGAGAGCTCAGCAATGAGGAACAGGGGTTTAGGTCCTGGGGAGGAGGCATTGCTGGGCTAGATAGGACCTCCGTGGGATGGGTTGGGACTGGGATGGGAGGGCCAGGACCCCAGGGTGGGGGTGAGTAGGACCCTTACGGCGTGACCAGGACCGGGGTGGGGGGGATCCCTCGGGATGATGGGTCTGGCGGAGGTGATTAGGACCACGGACGGGTTTTGCTCAGGGCACATAGGACCTTTGGCTGATCAGCAGCGATGGGGGCAGACTGTCGGGACCTAGACCCTGAGGACAGAGTCACCTAGGGCTCTCCGGTCTCTGCCCCGCTTCACCAGGCCGAGGACCCCCAGTTCGCGTCTCAGCAGCAGGTGTATCGGGACATTGGAGAAGAGATGCTACTCCATGCCTTCGAAGGCTACAACGTGTGCATCTTTGCGTATGGGCAGACCGGCGCCGGGAAGTCGTACACCATGATGGGGCGGCAGGAGCCAGGGCAGCAGGGCATTGTGCCCCAGGTACGCCCAGCGGGCGGCGGCCAGGGCCAAGCAGGTTCAGTGCTCCCAGGGAGGAAGGCGGACTGTGGAGCAGAGACCTGGGTCTCTGAGGCTATGGGGACAGGGGTTGTGCTGGAGATAGGGTGGGAGGCTACGTGGACTTCCGGGCCCCGTGGAGAGGGGTCCCTGCCCCCACCAGAAGCAGCAAAGCTTCATGAGAAGAGCCATAGCCTTGTTGTCGGAGAATCCTGGGTTTGGAGCCTGGTTCTGCTACCTCCTACCGTGTTATCTTGTCTCAGACTTATGCATGAGGGCGGTTCCACCCAGACTCGTGTACTGTAGTCAGGGTGTTGATTGTAGAGAAGGTAGATGTGGATAACTGGGAGCTGACTGTAATTCTCCCCGACCGCGGCACAGTGGCCTTGACCATGGGCTCTGGTGTTAGGGTGCCGGCGTTTGCTTCCTGGCTCACCGGATAGTAGGTGGTGGTCCCGGGCACGCATGAACTCCTCTGAGGTTGCTTTCCCATCTGTAAAACGGGAGCACCTAACCTCATGGGTTTGGTGGGGGTTAAACCGAGCCACTTGGGCCAAGGCCCAGCAGGTCCATCGTGAACAGCTGCTTCTCTGTGTCCCCTTCCAGCTTTGCGAGGACCTCTTCTCTCGCGTGAATAAGAACGAGAGTGCTCAGCTCTCCTATTCTGTGGAGGTGAGCCTGGGTCTTGGTGGGGCCCCGGGCCGGGGAGGGGCAGCAGAGGCAAGACTATGGGCAGTGTCAGGACTCAGGCAGCCTCGGGCCTGTCTGCAGCCCCACCCATTACTCATGGCGGCTTTGGGCCGGTAATTTCATCTCTCCGCTCTCGAGTGTGTTCACCCCCGAAATGATAGTCACCGGCCTCCTGCCCAGGGCTGTTGGGTCAGCGAGCCCGCATGTCCGAAGTGCTCAGCACGGCGCCTGGGGCGTCCTGAGGGCTCAGTGTCTGCTAGATGCCGTCAGCTGCGTCGCGTCCGGAGAGTTTAGCGTGATTTTTGTTAGCGATACGTCTGCCACACTTGTCGCTTCGTGCCTGCTTCTCCCGCTCAGGTGAGCTACATGGAGATCTATTGTGAGCGGGTGCGGGACCTCCTAAACCCCAAGAGTCGGGGCTCTCTGCGGGTCCGGGAGCACCCCATCCTGGGCCCCTACGTGCAGGACCTGTCGAAGCTGGCCGTGACCTCCTACGCAGACATTGCTGACCTCATGGACTGCGGGAACAAGGCTCGGTGAGGCCGGGGGCCGGAGCGCAGGGAGAGGGAGCCAGGCCAGGCAGGTGGGGGGCCAGATGCAGTGACCGCTCCCTTCCTCCCCCCGCCCAGGACCGTGGCCGCCACCAACATGAATGAGACCAGCAGCCGCTCGCATGCCGTCTTCACCATCGTCTTCACACAGCGTTGCCACGACCAGCTCACAGGGCTGGACTCAGAGAAGGTGGGGTTCCTCCAGCCCTGGCTACCTGCCCCTGTTCCTTGCTGGGCGTCCCCTCGTCTGCCTGCCCCTCCCGCCTCCCACACCCAAGTGCCTCCTGCCCTTTCCTCCGACCCCAGGTCAGCAAGATCAGTTTGGTGGACCTTGCTGGCAGTGAGCGGGCCGACTCCTCGGGGGCCCGGGGCATGCGTCTGAAGGTGAGGGGGCTGAGGAGGCACGGGTGAGGTCAGTGCTGGCCGCTGCGGGTGGTGGTCTCTGGCTGGGGGGAAGGCGGGTCCGAGTTGGGGAGGGGGCCCCCATGGCCCACATTCTTCGTGCCTTTCCAGGAAGGTGCCAACATCAATAAGTCCCTGACGACTCTTGGGAAAGTGATCTCGGCCCTGGCGGATCTGGTAAGACCAGGGGCTGGGAAGAGAAGCGGCTCTGGGACCGGGGCAGAGGGTGGCTCATCCTGAACCCTTCCTCTTCCATCCCCAGCAATCGAAGAAGCGGAAGTCGGATTTTATCCCTTACAGGGACTCTGTGCTCACGTGGCTTCTCAAGGAGAATCTGGGTGAGGGGCTCCTCTCTCTCTGTGTCCAGGCCCTGCCGCCCTCCCACCGACCCCTCTGATGACGTCTGACGAGTCCCTGTGCCACCGCTAGAATCGCAAATCCCCCAGGGCTCCTCTCTCTCTGTGTCCGGGCCCTGCCACCCTCCCACCGACTCCTCTGATGACGTCTGACGAGTCCCTGTGCCACCCCTAGAATCGCAAATCCCCCAGTCATCCCAACCGTCCCCCGTCCCGGGGGACATCCTTGGAAGATGTCCTGATGCTGAGGCGAGCCACGGCCCTCTCTGACCCAATGCCCACCGCTGGCTTTGTCCTCCTCTCGTTGATCTGTTCCAAAGACATCAGAGGTGTCCCTGACCTCACTCCTCCCCATGTCTGACTGCCAGCTTCTGTGGGGAGTTTCAGGACTGGTAGCTTCACCCCATCTTGGACGGTGACCCTGTCTGACCCCTGACCCTGAGACCCAGCCTGACTGCTCTTAGGCCCTAGCCCAACTGAGCTCTCCCCACTCGTCTTGCAGGTGGGAACTCACGCACGGCCATGATCGCGGCGCTGAGCCCTGCAGACATCAACTACGAGGAGACTCTCAGCACGCTCAGGTGAGGCTCCCGCGGGAGCGGGCGGCCGGGAAGGGGCCAGGAGCCGAGAGGCCGGCAGCTTGGGACCCCGGCCGGGAGACAGGCCACGCTTCAGCCAGACCCAGTGTTTGACAGTCTGGAAGAGGGAGGGAGACAGGCCACGGACCCAGGGGCTTTGGGGCTGCAGCCACCCCGCCCCCTCCTCCCCCAGGTATGCTGACCGCACCAAGCAGATCCGCTGTAACGCCGTCATCAACGAGGACCCGAATGCCCGGCTGATCCGAGAGCTGCAGGAGGAGGTGGCCCGGCTGCGGGAGCTGCTGCTGGCTCAGGGGCTGTCGGCCTCCGCTTTGGGAGGTAGGGCTCCAGGGGAGGGCTGCTCAGGGACGCCCCCACCAGCCTCGTCCCTCGGCTGCCCGCGCCCGGGCCTGAGGCCGGAGAGAGCCCGCCAACCGTGAAGCTCTTCTTATGCCCGGTGGCGTGGACGCAGATATGCAGAGGGGACATCGCAGGTCTTCAGACAATGCAGAGCTAGGGAACCAATTCCCTGGGGGAGTGAGGATTCAGGGGGGCCTTGAGGACCGCGGCAGTGAAGGAGCGTGGATAGATGGCCAGCCCAGCGTTCATGCTTCGAGGAGTAAATCACGTAGGAGAGGCCGTGGGGGCACCTGCCTCCATAGACGGTCTTGTGGACTGGCGGGTTCTGCTGGCTGTAAGCGAAACAACAGTCAGCCATGGAGTGGTTTCGTTGTTTTGTTTTGTTTTTTTAAAGATTTTATTTATTTGACAGAAAGAGATACAGTGAGAGAGGGAACACAAGCAGGCAGAGTGGGAGAGGGAGAAGCAGGCTTCCCGCTGAGCAGGAAGCCTGATGCAGGGCTCCACCCCAGGACCCTGGGATCATGACCTGAGCCAAAGGCAGACGCTTAACGACTGAGCCCCCTAGGCGCCCCTGTGGAGTGGTGTCTACAACGTGACACTCAGCCCCCCGAATGCTGGATGGTGTCCTGGTTAGGGGCTGCATAACCTGTGCCAGCCGCATCACATGTGGACTCGGCGTCTAGTCCCGGGGGCCTTCCCACCGTGGACAGTTGGGGGCCGAGGGGCACAGTGGGGAGAATGGGGGTGTCCGTTCTTGGGAAGAGCAGGGTAAGGTAGACGTGATGTTCCTCTTGCATCTGGAGGGGAGGCTTGCAGAAGGGAAAGTAGTCAGGTCTCTCTTCCCCAGAAGGCACATGTGACGTGGAGCAGATCAGGGCTCACTGCGGCCAAGGACTTTCTGATGGAGTCACCTCTCAGCCTTGTTCAGTAATGAGCTCTCCATGCCTGGTGGGGAACAAGCGGACACCTGGTGCCCATGTGTCAGGGCCGCAGTAGGGGATCTCCCTGCTGGGCGAAGGTTGACCACATGTCTTCCTGAGTCCTGATAGGCTGGTCCCTGCTGAGACCCCCTTGATGTCTCTGACGAGCTCTGTGTTTTCTCAGCCTCTTCTGACCTCTTTCTCCCCATCAGGCCTGAAGGTGGACGAGGGGAGTTCCGGAGGTGTCCTGCCATCTGTGTCATCTCCCCCAGCCCCGCCTTCACCCTCACACCCCTCCACACACAACGGCGAGCTGGAATCCTCATTCTCCCCCAATGCTGAGCCCCAGATTGGGCCCGAGGAGGCCATGGAGAGGCTGCAGGTGGGCAGCTGGAGCTGGCAAGAGGAGGGAGGCTGGGGGCTACTGGGAGTCTAGTTCTCCAAGGCCAGAGTCAAGGAGGAAGGAGGAATCCCGGGGGCAGCCCCCATGGTGGGTACCTGTCCCAGACAGCCCTGAACCCCGCCTGTCGTGTGCCCCCAGGAGACGGAGAAGATTATCGCCGAGCTGAATGAGACATGGGAAGAAAAGCTACGCAAGACGGAAGCCCTGAGAATGGAGAGGTGCGAGGGGCAGGCTGACAGCTGGAGCCATGGAGGGGTGCAGCAGGGAGGGGAGGTCAGGCCCTGCAGGGAAGGAGCTCACGGGTCCCCATAAGACCATTTGTCTCTCTGCCTCCAGAGAAGCGTTGCTGGCTGAGATGGGGGTGGCCGTCCGGGAAGACGGGGGAACTGTGGGCGTCTTCTCTCCAAAGAAGGTGAGTGAGGGTCCACTGAGGGCTAGGAGACCCTGGAAGGGTGAGAGCAGAGGGTTGGGGGGCATGGGTGAGCCCCAACTCTGATCTCTGCGTTTGTCCCGTGCCCACCACCTCCTGTGTGTGGTCCGGCCTCCTGCCGACAGTCAGCCCACGGCCGGTCTCGTTAGGTGTCCATGGCTCTAGAGGCCGCGGACAGATGCCAGGGTGGGTCACTTCGGTGGGGGGGGAGGCGGTTTCAAGAGCTGCTTGGAGTCCACGTGTTAACAAATGTATGTGAGTGTGTGTGTGAGTTCACGTGGAATTTGTCTCTGATTCACGAGAAACAGGCTTTAGTAGTTACCTCCGGGAGCAGGGGGAAGACGCGGGAGGCTGGGGGTGGGCTGCAATGGCCGTGTGTTCACCGTGTGCTCTTCCGTGTCAAATTTTGTGCCCCGTGCGTGGGTCACGTGCTTGGGAACGCAGTCAGACATGCGCTCGTGAGAGGGTGACGGGCAGGGGCATGGGCACTGAACTGTAGGATGTGAGGGTCCGTGCAGCTGGAGACGCGTGGAAACGCTTCCCGGGGACGCGGTTTGGCACTTGGGCCCTGGAGGTCACACAGGATGTGGGTGACAGGAGCCGGGCGAGTGTCAGGCTGAACGTCGTGGCCCGTGTTGGCCGAGCCGGGCGCACCAGCCCCTGCCGCCTGCCTGCTGTGGGGTGGGAGCCCAGGGGAAGGAAGGAGGTGGGGCAGGAGTGGTCAGACTCGCCCGGGGGCAGGAGAGGCCCTTGGTCTTCACTGGCTGGCAGGACACAGGCACGGACCAGTCAGAGGGGACACAGGCTGTAGGCCGCCAGCGTGGCTGTAGGCTGTGTGCGGATGGAGGGTGTCACGGAGGGTGTCGCAGAGGCCCACTGGAGCAGAGTGGGAACTTCTGGTCCTTCCGGGGAGCTGGCCTGGCCTCTCGTCCACAGCACGAAGCTCACGGGATCAGGCCCTGGTCAGGTGCACTGTGCTCAGCGTAGGACGGGGCTTCCTGGAAGAGGTGGGCGGTTATCGGAAGGAGGCCCCTCCTGATCTCATAAGATCGGGGAAGACCTTATGAGAGGGGTTTGTCCTGCCCAGCCTGAGGCACAGCCAGGGAGTGAGAGGGCGTGGCCGGGGTGACTGGGGGCCGGGGCCGGGGCCGGGCCCTCAGCGTTTTGGGGGCCCCTCTATGGTCTGCATCTGGGACGAGGGCCCACAGATGGCTCTCCATGTGGTTTGCAGCTATGCAGGGGTGCTGGGTGCCCCTGATGGGGGGGGATGTTTCCTGGAGGGCATCATGCTGCACAGGGACGAGTGCCACCTCCTAAGGCCCGGGGACCAGCGGACGGGCTTGGTTGGGTTTGGTTTTGAATTGTTCCCGTAAGGGGAACGTGCACGTGGTACTAGGAAGTGAGTGCAGCGGAAGGGAGAGCTTCCCTCTTCTCCGTGGTGCCTGCGCCGTTGCCCGTGTCTGACGCGTTCATCCAGGGGTGGTCTGTGTGCGGACAGGCGTGAGACATGCACACTTGTCCCTATGTCCCCCCACACTGCCCTTCTCTGGACCAGTGGTAGTTCCCTCCCTGACGTTTCTCTGGGGGCAGGGTGTCCACGTTCCGTGTGTTCTTTCTCGTGGTGTCCGAATACTCGAGTGGATGTGGGATTGCGTTGAACCAGCCTCTTGCCCGTGGGCATTTAGGTGGCTTTGTGTTCTTTGACACTGTAAGCCGCATTCCGCTGCGTGGCCTTATGGGTAGGCTTATCGTCTCGAAGACGGATTTCCAGAAGTAGAGGTTTGGGGTCTATGGTCGCCACGTAAGATTTAAGTGTATTTTGCTGAAGTGCCCTCCAGAGATCGCAAGCGTGCCCTTTTACACTCCCCAGAGCGCAGAGGGAGCGACCACGTTCCTGCACCCTTGTCAGCCTTCTGGTCTTTGCTGGCCCCCTGGTGAAGAGGGTGTGTTAGTCTGACTTACTGTCGTGTTCTCTCGGGTGTGAGGCTGCAGGTGTTCGCACGTGAAGCAGCCTGGGTACTGCGGGGGGGGTGGGGGCGGGGCGGCGGAAGCTGCTAGGCTCTGGGTTTGGTGGGGCTGGCACCAGCCTGGAACGCTGTGGCGGGGATCCGGTCCTGCAGGAAAAGCTAGTTGGTCTCCAAGAGAGCGGAGAGCCTTCCCGGGACTCCCACCACTGGGCCCATGGATGTCTTAAATCACTGATTTCCGCCTGGCTCGGGGCCTGCTTCCTGGGAGCCATGGGAGGTGGGCAGGGCCAGACTCTGGGTCCCCCATCCCCAGCCTCGGCCCCAGCATCTCCCTGCTTATCTGCTTAACGTGTTAGGCTCGCAGGTACAGTTTCATCTGAACAAAGGGTTCCCGGGCCAAAGATGGAAAAGCACTGCCCTAAATCATGTCTCCTTTCCCGAGGGATAGATCGCGTTCTGCTTCGAGAGCCCATCTGCGTCTGCCGTTCCCAGAGCAGGCCCGATGCTGTGGCGAGGGAGGCCGTGAGTGGGCCGCGAGGAGGGTGGCGGCCTTGGCAGTTGGGTGCCAGGGTTGGAGTAGGCGCACCCATACGCATTGTATCCACCGCAGCCGACACTGGGCTCGCTGTTCGCGGCGCTCCCAGAGAGCCATGGGCCAGGACCCTGGCTGTTCCCCGCCGTCCCCGCCATGCTGTGCTCTCCTGCCTCGGGGCTCCCGTCCTGACTCTTTTGTCCTCGTCCCCCTCATCCTCAAGGATGAGCCGCTGTGCTGTCCTCCCCCCCTCCCTGAGCTCCGGGGGTCCTTCACTGCTGCTCCCTCCCATGAGCGCCTCCCTGAGGTGGTGGCACTCAGCTCCCCCGGGACAAAGGGACAATGAAGGAGGGAGCTAAGGGAGGGCTTGAAAAGGTCAGAAACTTCCGTGGGACGTCCGTTTCCCACTTGTCGTGGGTTCCACCCCAAGCTGACTCTGTTTCCCCTGCCGAGGGGCCAGCAGCGTCCGGCTGAGGCTCATCTGTGGGTCCCCTGCACTTCCTGGGGTCTGGCAGGTAGAAAGGCCGCAGTAAATCCTCACAGAACGCGGGCAGGGGATCTCGTGTTCGGGTGGAAGGCTTCCGGACGCTTTGTGGATGAGGTGGCCCTTGAGACAGACCTTGAGGAACAGGAAGTGAGTGGTTTTGACCCGGGTGGGGGGTGCTGGGAACCTGGGAGCAGCTCCCGAGGGCGGTCAGGGATGCAGGGGGACTGCTTCCGGAGCGGGTGCTCTGCTGTCCACAGGGCAGGAGCGCAGAAGGCGAGGGGGCACCTGGGACGGGGCTGGGACGCGTGGGCTGGGGTTCTGACCTGGAGGCCCAGGGGTACCTGTGTGAAAGCAGGCTCGAGTCAGGCGGCCGCGGGGCGCCAGCCAGAGAGGTCTGGGTAGAGAACCATCCCGCTCGCCAGTGCTGCGTGCGGGCAGGAGGCAGGCCTGGGCGGGGAGGGCCAAAGGAGGCAGCGGACAGAAGGGAGGGAGACTTCCCTGGGCTGGGCCGGCAGGGCCGTGAGGGGGGTGGAGAGCTGAGGCCGGCTCTCGGGCTGCCCAGAGTTCCATGCCTGTGCCGGGCGGGGGTGTCGGCAGAGAAACTGCAGTCGGGAAAGGTGCTTCCGGGGACGGCACTGGCTGGGCTCTTGGTACAGGACGGCGTCCTGACCAGCCAGCCAGGTGTGCAGCCTGGGTTCGGTCGGGGAGGCCCCGGGTGAGGCAGCCTGGGGCGGCCGCGGGAAGAGCGGGGAGTCTGCCGTGAGCAGCAGGTCTCTTGGTGTTACTTGCTTTTGCATCGAGCTGATACTTCCTACTTTTCAATGATAAAAGTCGTCTGTGTTCCTAGGAAACTCGAGCTGGAAAGAGAGGTGGGAAGTGGGGTCCCCTCACCCAGCGCCCACTTGCACTCTCCACGCGGGGCCAGCGGCACGCTGAAGGGAAATGAGACAGGGAGGCAGGGGGACGGAGAGGGGGACGGGGAAAGCAGAGGCGAGGGCCAGGGGATCCTGAGGTCTCTGTCGGGGACAAGGATGGCTCGGCCCACGCAGGGGACTTGGGGCCGTCGGGGAGCCGGACGGGTGGGGCCGGTCTGTAGCCCTTTGTGTGTGTGGAGGTGGTGTGTAAGTGAGGGCCGGGGGGTGGGAGAGCTCCCCAAGGTGGGGGTGCAGCAGGCAGGGCTGGCACCCTCCCCCGACGCCTCTGACCGCTCCCCTCCTCCCTCAGACCCCGCACCTGGTGAACCTGAACGAAGACCCGCTCATGTCCGAGTGTCTGCTCTACCACATCAAAGATGGCGTCACCAGGTAGCCTGTACCCCGCGTCTGTGGGGCAGCCTCTCCCTGTGCGGTGTGGTTGCAGACCCACGGCTACACCGGTGACTCCCTTTTCCCGTGACCTTCCTGGAGACACCCCAGAGCTCAGACAGCTGCCTGCGCAGCCCAGCTCGCCCCCTGGGCTTCCTGAGAATTTGCAAGCCTGGCTGCTCAGTGGCCATCCCCTGCACCCACCACTTTGGGAGGGGTGAGACGCCCCCGGGGACTAGCCTGGCTGTAGGGATAGCTCCCCGATTTCCTGGGGCAGAGGAGTGGGCGGAAGCCCAGACTGCCGCGTTCTTAGCCATGGCATCCCTCACGGTGTGGAGCAGTGCCCGCAGGGTGGGTGGCTTTGCCGGCTAACGCCAACAAACCCCCGGGACTCGGGCCCTCCGAGGTCACCTCCCGGAGCCAGTGGGGTGAGGGTGCCCCTTCTCCCACCATAGGCACATACAGCTGTCCTGGGCGATAACCCTGGGTAAGGAGGGAGCCCTCAGGGCAGTCAGCCCTTGGGGTGGGGGGAGCCCGCGCTGAGGGTGCCCGGCCCGCTCCAGGCTCCCTTTCCCCTCCCGTAACACGGTCGGACACGGGCTTCTGAGTCAGGTGGGTGTGGGCTCGGATCCCAGCTTTAGCACTGCCGGGCCGTGTGACCTTGGGCAGGTTCCTTTAGTTTCTGAGCCTCTGCTTCCTGATGTGTGAAATGCGAGGAACTGCCTGACTTAGGGAGTTGGGTGAACTTGCGTTCAGGAGGGGCGTGGCGGATGTCTGCCACGTGCTCAGGAAACGTCGGCCCTTGCTTCCCCAGGGTGGGCCAGGTAGATGTGGACATCAAGCTGACCGGGCAGTTCATTCGGGAGCAACATTGTGTGTTCCGGAGCATTCCTCAGCCGGATGGAGAAGGTAATGTTTGGGGTGAGAGCGGAGTGGCCACTGAACACAGCCCCATCCCACACTGGATACAGACACCGGGGAGGGTCCCCATCCTGGGAGCGCGGCCGTGTCCCTGGCCTCAGAGGGGCCTCGAGCTCAGGTGAAGCTCTAGCTGTCTCCACCTGCCCTGGGAACACGGTCTGCTATGGTGGGCAGGGAGCAGCGGGGGCCCCAAGGCTGACCCAGAGCACCGTGGCACACGTGGGAGTGACATTTGGTGAGGAGGTGGTCCTGCCCTCTTCCTTGATTCTTTTAGCCTCAGATAGCACCCTGGTTATTTACTATGAAAAGCTGTATTTGTTTTGGTGGGATATCTGAGTTTATCTCTGCAAAACCCGCTTCTGTCCAGTGATGACCACAGAGGCTCCTGGCCCCTGTGTCCCTCTGGCTCCAAGACCCTCAGAGATTTTTAGCCCTAATTTGGCCATAGCAGCGAAAGCGTCGAGGAATCACAAGACGTAAGGGTGAAGGTGGCAGTCTGTCTGATTTGTCAACAAACCAATGCTTGTGCAGTTCAGAGTGGTTTCTGTTTTTGTTTTTTTAAACATTATTTTTGAGAGAGAAAGAGAGTGAGTGCGTACGCACATGCGTGCCAGTGGGGGGAGCAGAGGGAGAGGACCTTAAGCCAACTGCACGCCAAGCGTGGAGCCCGACGTGGGGCTCGATCTCACGACCCTGAGATCACGACCTGAGTCGAAATCAAGAGTGCACGCTTACCCAACTGCGCCCCCCGGTGCCCCCATGCTGTGTGTCGAGGTTGCCTTTTTGTCCTGGGCCAGTCATTGTTTTAAGAAGTGGAACAATTTGGGTTTACTCGGGCCCAAGTGGAGCCGGGCCCTGGGAATGTGTAGGGCAGGGAGGCAGGGTGCGGTACATGGGGGCGCTCCCTCACCTGAGCCCGTGCGTGGGCCTCAGAGGCTGAAGGAGGGGATGGGGACATGGGGCACCTGTGGTCAGCCATTGTAAGATCAGGAAGGGCTCCGTTGGGCTTTGGTGGGGGTCAGGGTTGGCAGCGGAACGCAGCGGGCTGCGAGCTCGAATCAGGTCGGCCCCGTGGGCTTCTGCTGAGTTCCTGTTCTGTGGTCACCTCCAGCCACGTGCTAGGTGACAGCCAAAACCACACAGGGCCTGCAGAGCGTGCCCCCTCTCGCGAGCACAGAGTGTGTCTGGGGAGGTGGCAGGCAGGCCCAGAACAGTTCCTCAGCTGTGAAGGCAGATGCTGATTCCGGGCCCCAAAGCGTGGGGGCCGTAAAGGTTGGGTCGCGTGCGGCAGATTGAGATTGGAGGTGGGAGCCGGGCAGAGCGGACTGGGCAGCACAGCGGGCCTGTGGACGGGGAGGAACAGTTCTCCCTGACCCTCCAGCTCGTGCGGCTGCCCATTCTCACGCAGCCGCCAGGGGAGGGAACCGCGGCTCGCGGGGTTGGGGCATGCGCCCAAGACCACGCAGCTAGACGCTGGCAGACGGCATCCGGACGCCCCGTGGCCGGCTCGGAGGCTGTGCTCTCAGCTCTGCCTCCGTGCAGGTGGCTGTGGGCGCGAGGACTTGGACAAGGTGCTCTCCCTGCCAGGCCCCGCTTCCTCCGTCACGCCGTCCCTGCGCCGCTAGATTTTCTGCTGATTGACTTGTTGTCTGAGCCGCTAAGCGAGCTCTGTGACAGCCGGGTGTCTCCAGGGTATTTTCAGGACCTAAAATAGCGCCTGGCACATGGGAAGGGGGCAAGGTACTTGCGGACTGAGTGAATGAATTTGGGGGCGTGGTGGGAAAGGGAGGGAGAGACCGGTACCCCCCATGACCACCCCCCAGCCCTCTCCTCTGCCACCGCCTTCCTCCTGCCCGGCCCTCGAGGTGACCAGGTGATGGATCGAGTCTGCCTTCGAGCTTGCGCTCCGAGGCTCCCCGTCCCGTCACCAGCCCTCTTGCTCCTGGAGCTGCGTTCTCTGCTTGCCTTCCTCTCCCACAGCCTCATGCCACAGTCCTTCCTGCTTGCTTTATTACTTTTAGTGGACACAGGAACTCAGGTCCACGTAGCGATTTCTGTGAGCCTTCCAAGCATTCTGTAAGGAAGGACGTACTCACCCCGGCTTACAGAAGCCACGGAGATCAGACAGCTTGCCCAGCAGCCCTCCCCTCAGGCACTGCCGAGGGTCCGTGATGGTGGGGCGCTGCTCCTGGAGGGCGGGGAGCTGCCCTGTGCTCCGTGCCCAGCGAGCAGCAGGCTCTGGGGCTGTGTACGGACTGAGGCGCACCTCGATAGATTTTTGAGTCGGCTCGGCTCTGTCTTGTCTTGTGGACACAGTGCTCTGCTGGCTGCAGCTTGGGAAGGGCAGGCAGGGGGCAGTCTGCAAGGTGCATCAGGCAGTGGGCTGGGGGCTGTGGGAGGAGCCCGGGCTAGGCCAGGGAGAGCATCTGTGGGAAAGGAAGGAGTGCCCATCTGCGGGGGGCGGGTGCAGAAGTCACAGCCTGCCAGCTGCTGGACACGAGAGACCCAGCCCTCGGAGAATGACTGCTTTGCCGAGCCCCTGCTGGGGAGGATGGGGGGCACCAGGGAGCCCCTGCAGAGGCTTCTGGAATTGTAGCTGGGGCTCTAACCCTCCTTCTGCTCTTCCTTTCCTGTGCTGCCTGCCACCAGAGGGGCCGTGGCACCCCTGACAGGTACTGGGGGGTGGGCCTGGGGGTGTATGCACGTGTTCTGGGGGTACTGCAAGAGGGGCGTCTATGACTGTCACCCCCTCCCCCAGGGTCTAATGGCCCCATTTCCTCTCTCCCTCTGCGCAGTGGTGGTCACCCTGGAGCCTTGTGAAGGGGCCGAGACCTACGTCAACGGGAGACTGGTGACCGAGCCCCTGGTGCTGAAGTCAGGTAGAGGAAGCCGGGTGGGAGCCGGAAATAAGCAGGAGACAGCGTGGGCATGTGAAGGAGGAAGGGGCCAGGAAGCGATGAGGGACTCAGCTCTCCGTGTCCCTTGTGGCCCTGGGGAAGCAGGAAAAGGGTGCCAGGCTCCCCCGATTCCCTTTGGCTGTCAGGGAGGAGAATCAGCAGGGACTCTGACTACTGTCAGACTCGGAGTGCTGGGAGAGAGATGGTGTCGGGGTCCTGGACTTGTGGGCGGGGCCCCGTACCCCGTGGGCATGGGGGTGGCTTTGGTGCTGTGGGGGAGCAAGCCCACCTTCTCTGCTCCCCTCCCCAGGGAATAGGATTGTGATGGGCAAGAACCACGTTTTCCGCTTCAATCACCCGGAGCAGGCGCGGCTGGAGCGGGAGCGAGGGGTGCCCCCGCCCCCCGGGCCGCCCTCCGAGCCCGTCGACTGGAACTTTGCCCAGAAGGAACTGTTGGAACAGCAGGGCATTGACATCAAGCTGGAGATGGAGAAGAGGTACGGGGCGAGGGTGCTCTCTGGGCTGTCCCCCCAACCCCTGTCGTCGGCCACCCCATTGCGGTGGCTCCAGAGCCCCGAGCAGCTCTTCTTCCCTCCCCCTTGCCCCCCCCCAGGCTGCAGGACCTGGAGAATCAGTACCGGAAGGAGAAGGAGGAGGCTGACCTTCTGCTGGAGCAGCAGCGACTGGTGAGGGCTGGGCAGGGCATGGGGGTGGGGAGCGCATGCGCAGAGGGACGGGGGGGGAGGGCGCTGGAGGTGCAGGGGGCGCACGCGCAGAGGGACTGGAGGGGGTGTGGGAGGGGCCAAAGGCGCATGCAGACACGGACTGGATTGGGGGGAGCAGGTGGTGCGGGAGCAGGTGGTGCGGGAGCAGGTGGTGCGGGAGCACATGCGCGGAGGGAACAGAGGAGGCAGGGTGCAGGAGGGGCGGGGCGTAGGTGCAGAGGGACTGGATTGGGGGGAGCAGGTGGGGCGGGGGCGCACGCGAAGAGGGACTGGATTGGGGGGCAGGGCATGGGGGACACACACGGACTGGAGAGGCGGTGGGGGGGCGTGTAGAGGGCATGCAGAGTGGCATGATAAGGGCCAGTGGGGCGCAGGGGGTGCAGAGAGGGGCACAGGTCAGTAGAGGCGGGAGATGGGCTGGCTGTTCTTTAGTCCGACTGCTTTCAGTTCATGCTGTCTGAGCCAGAGTAGGGAGTGGGCGTTGGGTCGAGGGGTGGCCGTGGCGTTTAGGAGAAGACAAGACAGGACGGTGACTCCAGGAGCAGACTGGGTACAGGGAGTCCCCTCCGCCCACTCGAGTAGGGCTTCCTGGACTCGACCTTCCTGATTTTTACGTATCCAAGTACCGCCTGTGCGGTCATTGACTTGAGGTTGTTGTTTAAGCGGACTTACTCTTCAGTGTGCGGTCTGGTGCTGAGCGCCGATCTCTGTGCGGGCCACGCGGACTCCCTATAGCTACCGCTCCTGCTTGCCCATCGCGCTCTGCCAGCCGCTGTCCATGCGCCTGGCGTCCTTAACTCCTCAGCGAGTGTCTGCGAGGGAGGCTTGTTCCTTCCCTCCTGCAGCCGAGCGGGGGTCCAGCGTGCTCGGCAATGTCCTTACCCCCCGCCCCGTTCTCTCTCTCTGGCCCCAGTATGCGGACTCGGACAGCGGCGATGACTCGGATAAGCGCTCCTGTGAGGAGAGCTGGCGGCTCATCTCCTCGTTGCGAGAGCAGCTGCCGCCGACCACGGTGCAAACCATCGTCAAGCGCTGTGGCCTGCCCAGCAGCGGCAAGCGCAGGGCCCCTCGGAGGGTCTATCAGATCCCCCAGCGGCGGCGGCTGCAGGGCAAGGACCCCCGCTGGGCCACCATGGCCGACCTGAAGATGCAGGCCGTGAAGGAGATCTGCTATGAGGTGGCCCTGGCCGACTTCCGCCACGGGCGGGCCGAGATCGAGGCCCTGGCTGCGCTCAAGATGCGGGAGCTGTGTCGCACCTACGGCAAGCCCGAGGGCCCCGGGGACGCCTGGAGGGCCGTGGCCAGGGATGTGTGGGACACGGTGGGCGAGGAGGAAGGCGGCGGAGGCGGCGGCGGCGAGGAGGGCGCCCGCGGGGCCGAGGTGGAGGACCTGCGGGCTCACATCGACAAGCTGACGGGGATCCTGCAGGAGGTGAAACTACAGAGCAGCAGCAAGGACCGCGAGCTGCAGGCCCTGCGGGACCGCATGCTGCGCATGGAGAGGGTCATCCCTCTGACCCAGGTGCGGAGCGCCGGCCGCGTGCGCCCTCCCCCTTCGCTCCTCCGCCTGTCCCGCTCCCGGTACAGGCGCCTCCGCTCAGTGTAGTTAGCGAGTCCCGGCCTCGCCTCCTGGGGCGCGGACCGAGAATGCAGATCTCTGAGCGCCTGCTCAGTTCGAGCCTGGGGACGAGTCTGCGTTTGTAACGGGTACCCAGGGGTGTCAGAGGTACAGCAGAGCTTGAGAAGCCCCGTAGGACGCGCACAGTTCTGAAGTCGCGGCTGGAGGCATGTGCGCGTGCGCCCCGGGGACCTCCCCCCCCCCCCCCCCCCCCCCCCGGGACCGATGCCTGAGCAGCAGCCGTGCTGGGCACTCCTCCTGCACCCCTCATCTAACCCTGACAACAGCCCTTGAGGGGCAACCCTGGCTTGCATGGATTCACTGAACAAGTAAACATCTGAGCACCTACTGTATGCCAGGTGCTCACTACTCACTGCGGTTCCTTGCGGCGGACACTTTGTGCTGTGTTCCCGCTTGCCTTCCCTGACGCATGACCAGCAGCCACGAGCCGGCTGGGGGTTATTGACGGCTTACCTTCTCCTGCCGTTGCCTCCTTGCTGGTCCTGGATCCCGCTGGGCACCTGCCGCCTTGAGGCCTTTGCGCCTAGAGCGCCTTCCCCGCACTTCTCCGGGTGTTTGCTGCAGTGACAGCCTCGCAGTGGACCCCGGTGGCAGCCACCTTCACCCCGGCTCCCGTCCCCTTCCCTGCACTGCTCTTCGCCCAAATGTACACTTTTCTATAAAGCACATCACGTCCTTCGTTACAGCTGCTCTTCTGTGATGGGAATCGTCTGTGTTGATAATAGTAGACACTTCTGACTTCTCACGGCAGCATAGTCTATCTGCTGTGCTCTGTATTTTCTCATTCATTGATCAGCTGTCTCTCCCCCTAAATGATGGCAGGTGTTTCTCTTACGTTGGCAAGGACTGCTCCATCCCCGGGGCACATTATTTAATCAGTAGGATTTACCAGGTGCCTGCTCCATGCCAGACCCGAGCGACACGCTTTACGGGGTTAGCGGTTAATCCTTCCACCAGCCCTGTGCAGTACATACACGAGGATCTGGGCACGGGGAGGTTACTAGCCAGGGAGCAGACCACAGCCACAGAGAGTGGCAGGCCAGGATCAGCTCAGATCTCTGTCCCAGACGCCTTGTCGCCAAGCCCCTCTGCAGCTCCTCTGCCCTCAGCTGCTCAGCGCTCGGCTCTCCTCACCGCCCTTCTCTGTCGCCCTCTTCCCCCCAGGATCACGAGGATGAGAACGAAGAGACCAGGGAAGCCGCCTGGGCTGCGCCCCCGGGGTCGGAGGAGGCGGCGGAGGAAGCCCCCGGCGAGCGCGCGCCCCAGGCCCCGGCAGCACGGCCCTCGTCGCCGCCCCTGTCCAGCTGGGAGCGGGTGTCGCGGCTCATGGAGGAGGACCCCGCCTTCCGCCGGGGTCGCCTGCGCTGGCTCAAGCAGGAGCAGTTGCGGCTGCAGGGACTGCAGGGCGCGGGGGGGCCGGGGCGGGGGACTGCGCCGGCCCCCCGCCCGTTTCGTGCCCCCTCACGACTGCAAGCTGCGCTTCCCCTTTAAGAGCAACCCCCAGCACCGGGAATCGTGGCCGGGGGCAGCGGTCGGGGAGGCCCCCGTGGCGCCCCAACCCCCGGAGGAGGTCGCGCCCCCTCCGGCCGCCCCCGCGCGCCGGCCCCCGAGTCCTCGGAGGTCCCACCGGCCCCGCAGGAACTCCCTGGACGGAGGCGGCCGGTCCCGGGGAGGCGGGTCCGCGCAGCCGGAACCCCAGCACTTCCAGCCCAAAAAGCACAACTATTACCCCCAGCAGCCCCAACCGTACCCGGCGCAGCGGCCCCCGGGACCCCGCTACCCACCCTACACTACTCCCCCGCGCATGAGGCGCCAGCGCTCGGCCCCTGACCTCAAGGAGAGCGGGGCCGCCGTGTGAGCCCAGCCCGGCCGGGCGGCAGGGGGAAGCCGAGCCGGGAGCGGAGCAGCCGCCGGAGCCGCCGCTGCCCCAGGAGCCCGGGGCAGGGAGGCGGACAGGTGGGCGAGAAGGTCCGAGTAGGTGCTGGACGGCGTGGGAGAGGCTGGGCCGGAGGCTGGAGGAAGGAAGCGCGCACGGAGTTGCCCGGAGCGAACCAAAGTGAAGGAAGAGGATGGGAGCTGCCTCGGGGCGCCCCTCGGGGGGGGGGGTCTCCACAAATGCTGCTAGGGGTGGGGTGGGGGGCTGGGGTGCTGCGTAGCCAATGTTTGACTTTCTTTTCAACTGGGGCAAAGGGGAGAGGACCTAGGGTGAGGTGTGTTCTCTTCCGGGCCCCTGTCTGTCTGTCTGTGGTGGGCTTCTGTTTCCAGGGAGGTGAGGCGTCGTGCGATCGCAAGTCATTCCCCTCCCCTTCCAGGCCTCCTGCTATATTTGGGGGACCTGTCTGGATTCTGGTTTGGCTGGGGTCCCATGAGGATGTGGGGCCCTTCAATAAAGGAGAGCGACACAGGGAGCTTGGTGCTGGTGCTGGTTTGGTTTGGGTTTTAACGGAGGTGTAGATTACCTAAGTAAAGTGCACAGATTCTAAGCCTGTGGCTCAGCGAATTTGTATACAGGTGTGTACGCGCGGTCACCACCCAGATCAAGGTCTAAGACCGCTTCGGTCTTGGTTTCTGGAACGTTCCGCATCCCGTGACTCCCACTTCACAGTGCTCGAGCCCCTATTTATTTCCCTTTGCTTTAGCTTACCCAGGGCTCCACCTCTGCCCCCAGCACCGCGCTGGGTCCTGCACAAAGGAGAGAGGGAGGGAGGAGGGGAGGTAGTGAGAGACCCACTCGTCCGTGCCCAACTGGCTGTTCCTAAGAGGACATGGGGAATTTGGGGGGCAAGGTGGGGTCCAGCTCCACCCAATCACCTCACTGTCTGGAAGGTCTCCCAAGGAGCCGGAATCCTGTTGGGTGTTGAGCAGTGAGTGTATGGTTGGTCAAGCTTAACTGCACCTATCCAATTATTTTTGTCCTGTCCGTGTCCCCTGCTTTTCGGCACGGCGTGTTCAGCATTCCAAGTGGTATTTTGTTTTGAGACTGTGCGGGAAGGATGCTGCCGGCTTGCTTTAATGTTCTGAGTTGGAGGGACGAGCGCACGACAACGCCCTCTGGGAAAGGTTTTGGAGGTTACATTGTATCCCTGCAGGCACCTTGCCTCTGGAACCCCCATGCGTTCATCCTGTTCTCAGGAAAACACCACAGTGTTTGAAAAAGTGAGCTGTTTGCCCGCAGCTTCCTGATGTCAGTCTGGAGGCACCGGCAGCCAAAACCATAGACATTATCCTAGCTGCAGCCAAACCACCGCTCTGGGCGAGGGTATGATATGTTTACTCTTGGTTTCCACACCCTGATGCCAGCTACCTTTCTTCTGGCAGCTGCGACTGCCAGGCCTTCAGGGACCCGCTGGCAGTGACCCAAGATCTGGAATGTAATGGATAGTTTGGTGACACTGTTTACTTGAGCAGTTTATAATCTGGTCGGGGAGACTAAATGTGAGAAAGAAAATGATAGAATGCAGCTTTCCCTGCCGGTCGGAGCAAGCCCAGTGGTACCCACAGATACTGTGGTGCTTGAGACAAGAAAGTTCAGTACTTCTTTGTTTAAAGATTTATTTCTCTATTTTAGGGGGAGAGAGCCGCGCAGGTGGGGGGGGCAGAGGGAGCGAGAATCTCAAGCGGACTCCCCGCTGAGCGCGAGCTGGAGGCAGGCTGCATCTCACCACTCTGCGATCAGGACCTGAGCCAAAATCAAGTGGAGACGCTCCACTGACTGAGCCACCCAGGCGCCCTGACGGCTCATTATTTTATTTATTATTATTATTTTTAAAGATTTTATTTATTTATTTGACAGAGATAGAGACAGCCAGAGAGAGAGGGAACACAAGCAGGGGGAGTGGGAGAGGAAGAAGCAGGCTCATAGCGGAAGAGCCTGATGTGGGGCTCGATCCCATAACGCTGGGATCACGCCCTGAGCCGAAGGCAGACACTTAACCGTTGTGCCACCCAGGTGCCCCTTATTTATTATTTTTTAAAAGATTTTATTTATTTGAGAGAGAGAGAGAGAGAGAGTGCGAGCGTGAGCTGGGGGAGGGGCAGAGAGACAAGCAGGCTGCCTGCTGAGCACAGATCCAGCTGACTGGCGTCTCGATCCCAGGACCTGAGCAGAAGATAGACACTTAATCCACTGAGCCACCCAGGTGCCCCGAGCTCAGTATTTTAAAATACAACTGGGTTATTTCCCCCTGAAGACTGCCCTATATAAATGGGTAGTATCTACCAATTTTATCCACTTCGTCTTTCCAAATCAATCTTTAATTTTTTAATTTTTATTTTTTTAAAGATTTTATTTGCTTATTTGAGAGGGAGAGAGAGTGAGAGAGCACGAGAGGCAGGAGGGTCAGAGGGAGAAGAAGACTCCCTGCTGAGCAGGGAGTGAGCCCAATGCGGACTCGATCCTGGGATTCCGGGATCATGACCTGAGCCAAAGGCAGTTGCTTAAACCAACTGAGCCACCCAGGCACCCCAAATCAATCTTTTAAAATGTGATTAGATTTTATTTGGAGAAGTGCCCACCGATCCTACCTGCTGCACGTGCTTGCACTCCACCTGCATGCTGTCCTTAAGACAACCCTGGAAAGTTGGTCTATTTTGTGTCCATCTTTCAGATGGGAAGACTGAGGTCTGAAGAGATTAATGGATTGCCCGAGGTCATACAGTTCTTAAGAGACAAAGTTAGGGCTCCAGCTGTGGTGACTTGACTCACGCCTCCAGGATGTCACATGTCACCTTTCCTTCCAGAAGCCACCATGACCTCTCACCTTAGGTGTGCTCATGTATTTCCTGAGTCAGCCTCCCACTTCTGGCCTCCGCCAAAGCTGCCCCCTGAAGACACGGGAGCCACTGTCTGTGGACCTCCCCCTGGAATCATGGGCAGAAGCTGCTCAGACAGTCGGCCAGCTTCCTCCCCCGCTCCGTTTGGACATCTCTTCCATTTCACCCTTGGTCTCCTTGGAAATTCCGTTTGCTTGTCTTCATGTCTCTCCTTGGAGGGGCCTCCTTCCTTTCGTTAGTTATTCTTTGGGACTTTCTGGTTTTTTTCACCTGGAGCTTGGGGATCTTGAATAGATTTGGGGAATCGCAAAGCCTTCGTTGCGAACAGCATTTTTCAAAGCGTTCTATACTTCCTAGCTTCTACTTTGGTTTCTTTTGAAATCCTTCTTTTCCCTTTTAAAGCTTTAACATCAGCTCCCTGATGACGTTTTGGCTTGGGTGAGCGTTGGGCAGCTTCTACCTGCCATCCCCGGAGACCCCCCTCCTGCCAAATCACCATCTCTGCCTACACCATTGTGCCCCTTCGTGTGGCGTCCGAGACCCTGGGGGCACTGGGGTCCTGCTTCCCGTATGGGTAGGATTTTACGGGACGCTACCCAAGGCAGTCTGGCTTTAAGTATCCCACCTAACCTAACTTGGCTTGCCGGCTCTCCTATGGCCCCGATACTCTGTGCCTGTTGGTTAACGTATCCAGCCACCCGTGGGACTCCTGGGTGGCTCAGTCGATGAAGCATCTGCCTTGGGCTCAGGTCATGATCCCCGGGTCCTGGGATCGAGCCCTGAGTCAGGCTCTGCTCAGTGGGGAGCCTGCTTCTCCCTCTCCCTCTGCTGCTCCCCCTGCTTGTGCTCTCTCTCTCTCTGACAAATAAAATCTTAAAAAAAAATATCCAGCCACCCTTAAGGGTGGCTCAGTGTTTGCCTCCCTCCAGGCCCAAGGCCAGCAGCTTCTGCCTCCTTGTACATTTTCCCACTTCTGTCTCTCTTGGAAGGCAAGAGCAGACTGGCATCATCCAGGTAGGACGTCCCCTCTAAAGGTCTGGTCACCAGATGGGTGTCATAGCAGCTGCTTCTCGTCCCGAAACAATTCCACGGTTGTAGGAGCTGCCATGAACCTGCAGTGTCCCTGACAGCCTCACCAGCGAGCACGTCTGCCTCGGCTCCCCCCACTGCCCCGGGAATCCCTGGAGAAGGAACATGTTTCCAGATACCTGGGAACGTCTTGGCTTGAGCTCCTGTAGCTCCAAGCTAGTGGCCCAGGCACACGGACTAGCCTGAAAAGCTCTTTTTTAAAAAAAAATTTAAGATTTTTATCTATTTATTTGTCAGAGAGAGAGAGAGAATACAAGCAGGGGGAGCAGCAGGCAGAGGGAGAAGCAGACTCCCCATGGAGGGGGGAGCCCCATGCGAGACTCGATTCCAGACCCCCAAATCATGACCTGAGCCAAAGGCAGACGCGTCACCAACTGAGCCCCCCAGGCACCCGGAGCCGGAAAAGGTCTCCTGTTTAACCAGCGAAGCTTTTTAGAAATGACCATGAAAAATGTTCTCCTTGCAGAGCGTTCTCAGCTCCAGAAGAGAAGCAGCTCCCCTTTCTCCAAGTTCAGGGCCGAGTCCCCACCAGGGAGGGCACACAGACCTGGATTGCGACCCGTCACACATTAGCTGTGTCGGGCCTCAGTTTCTTCTCTGTACACGGGACTAGCGGCCCAAGGACACAGTTGGGAAGATTTAATGAGATAATACATGAAAAAAGCCTGGCACATACAGGGAACCCACGGTTGGTGCCCTCCCCTTTTACTTGTTCTGAACTGGAAATGAACCCATGGGAAAGAAGGGGGGCGCAGCACGGCGAGGTCAGCTCCGGGGTGATTGCTCGCAGAGGTCTCTAGCTCAGCTCTCCGCAGTGCCTGGCCCCTGCGCCCACCAAAACGGCTCCCTCCAGCCCTGCTGTTGTTCCGCTTCTGTCCGCCAGGGGGAGACAAGGCGCAGGCTCCCTCGCGGGCGGCTTTCCTTGCGCGTTCACAGAGCCTCGAGAGCACGCGGCCGTGCGCGGGACCCCGCGGCCGTGCGCGCCCGCGGGACTCCCAGGGGCGGGGCGCGCACGCGTAGATGGCTGCGCTTCCCGCGTGGCCGGACCGGGTAGGGTTGAGGCTGGGGGCTCCCTGCAGGTCAGAAGCGGGGACTTGCGGGAATCTCGTCTTCCTCCGGGACCAGTCTTCCGCTTGGATTTGGGGGAGGGACGACCTGACCCCCTTCAGAGTTAGCATTTCTTCCCCATCAGAAGGCTGTCACCTGCTGCTTGGTTCACCCTAGCCCTGCAGCAGCGAGCGTCCGGGAACAGGCATCCTAGGGGAATGGCCCTCGGACAGGAAGGGAGTTTGGGGGGCCTAAGGCTATTCTCATTCTGCGGTCAACAAAGACGGATAGCTCCTCACGCTCACTCAGACTGCCCGGGGCCACAGGAGGGGGGATGGGGGATGGGGTGAGGGCAGTGGTCAGGATTGCCCATGACCTGGTCCTGATTTTTCACTTCCCCTAATCCCGTCACCCATTAGCCAGAAAGGACCCAGAACCCTCGACAGTTGCTAGGGGGCCTGTTTTGAAGACCTCACCACGCCATCCGAATTCTAATGTTGGTGGTGAATAGGGGAGGGTGGACAGGAGATCCTCGCAGCCCTGTGACTTCGGGGCTGGCCCTGGGCGCTGGGCAGGCCCCGTGAATGCCCTCGACTGCTGTGCCTAGGAGAAACCCTCCCTGATTTCGGAGACCTCCCGCAGAAGGAGGTCAACTCGGATGAGTCTTCCCAACTTCGGGCGTTTGCCTTCTGTGCGGCAGCGGCCCCCACCTGCCCTGGTCTCAGGAGCACTGGCCGCAGATGGCAGTCAGGTGAGCCCCAGTCAGCCTGCATCCTTATCTTGCTTCTCTTATTCCCCTGCTCCAGCCTGGCCCCTCCCAGTCCAGAATCACACCTGCAGGTGTTCATGGAGGGCCACAGTCTTACCCTCCCTGAGGCTGCCTCCAGTCCGGGACTGCTGTGGACAGCTCACCCAGAGAAGAGTCCAGCCAAACAGTATATCATACCTTTAAGGTGGGTGTAACATCCCTCCCTCTCCCCCAGACAGATACTTCTGGGGAGCGAACTTTCTAGAAAATAAGCCCATGGATGAGGCTTGATGCTTACTCTCCCATTAGAAACTCACAATATTTAGGGATGCCTGGATGGCTCAGTCAGTTGAGCACCTGACTTTTGGTTTTGGCTCAGGTTTTGTTCTTGGGATGGTGGGATCGAGCTTTGCATGGGGGCTCGTGCTCAGGGCGGAGTCTGCTTGTCCCTGTCCCTCTGCCCCTCCCCCTGTTCACGCTCTCTCTCTTTCAAATAATAGTAATAAAAGAAACTCACAATATTTAGAACTCATAGAGGCCTTGCAGCAGCTCTAATTTGCAAGACCGAAGGAACTTCAGAGAGCTTTTAACCCATCACCTTACTGTATTTCTTTTAACATATATTTAGGGAGGGTCTACTGCATAGGATGCATTTTGTGTGCACTTTGAATGACACCAAGATGTTAAATATCTACATAAAGTCCTACAGGGCCCAGCCCTGTCCTTGGTGTCCCGTCCTCCTTCCGGCCCTCTGAGCCTCCCACCAGATTGCCTATGGTTGTTCGCAGACCACACTCTTTCCTGCCTCCATGCCTTCCGTCCTCCAGCCTCACTGCCCCTCTGACTGGCTGCCTCCTACTTACCTCCTGCGAATCTCAGCCTAGCTGCTTCGTGTTGGGAAATCTTGGCTCCCTCCGCCTGCGTCAGGGCCCCTCTTCTTTCCAGGCTTCCCCAGGATACACCTCTGTGACTACACTTACCATACGATAAGGCAGTTATGAATTTCAGGGCTTGTCATCCCCACCCCCCACCCCACCCCTGACTCTGGGCTCTTTGAGATTCCGGGCTGAACTTGCTTCACCCTTTGAATCAGACCCAGGTTCTCCTCTGGGTAGCAGGAGAGAGAAGCTATCAAGGTGGGTGTGATAGATAGGGTCGGAGTAGTACAGATGGGAAACTGAGGCTGCTCCTGGGTAAATTGCTCTTCCTGGCAGCAGGCGAGAGCCAGAGGCATTTCCAGCTGATGGAAGTAGCCTGGGGAGCAGCCTGACACCCAACCAGCCTTCAGCCTCAGAGCGAGAGGCCTGGAGTGTCGGGAGGTTGTATAGAGCTCAGGAGCCCAGGTCACAAATGTGAATATTCTGATCGACAAGGCCTGACCAGCAGTGAAAGGAGCCCACGGCCAGGCGTCAGGAGACCCGCGTCCCAGCTCATGCTTCCTTCCATCTCACCTCCTGCCTTAGACCCACCTCAGTCCACGGGACTCCCCAACCTGTCCTACCCTTTCCTCTGCCGAGAGTGGCTTCTGTCCTTCCCCAAGTGTCTCCTGGTTAAAATACTGCTTTTCCTTAAGATTCGACTCAACTCCGGACACCTGGGCGGCCCAGTCGATTAAACGTGCAACTCTTGATTTCGGCTCAGGTCTTGATCTCAGGGTTGTGAGATCGAGCCCCGCCTTGGGCTCCGCGCTCAGCATGGAATCTGCTTGAGATTCTCTCTTTCCCTCTCCCTCTGCCTCTCCATCCCTCCTTCTCCCTCTCTCTCTCTTAAAAAAAAGAAAAAAAATTAAACCAAACTCAAATCCTACTTCCCGAGTGAAATCTTCACCTTCCCAACCGGATGTGAGGGGTTAGAGGCAACATGGACGATGTCGTAGAGTGTGGATGACAACCAGGTCTCCGAGTCAGGTCAGCATCTTTTTTTTTTTTTTTAAGATTTATTTATTTGAGAGAGAGGAGGGGGAGGGGCAGAGGGAGAGGGAGAGAATCTCAAGCAGATTCCGTGCTGAGTGCTGAGCCCAATGTGGGGCTCAATCCCATGACCCTGAGATCAAGACCTGAGCTGAAACCAAGAGTCAGACGTTCCACGACTGCACCAGCCAGGCCCCCCATGGTCCTCATCTCAGGATTGCAGTTCACAGCCTACTTGAGCAAAGAGTTTTCTCTACCAGACGCTCAAACAAGTGTAGATTCCTACAACATTCATAGAGCGGAGTTTACAAATAAACAAGTCTTGGGGTGCCTGGCTGGCTCAGAGGAGCACGTGACTCTTGATCTCGGGGTTGTGAGTTCAAGCCCCGTTCGGGGTGTACGGCTTACTTAAAAATAAAAAATAAAATCTTAAAAAAAAAAAAAAAGCACAGGTCTTAGAAAAATGAAAACAACTCTTCCAACATTAACGAAAAGGTCTTTGATACTTCTGGAAAATGGAAACAAATAGAAACCCAGTTTTGGCAGCACGAGATACAAAGTACAGATTTCCCTTACGTTTCTCGGCCGCGAGTATGTCAGTGTTTCTTCACTTATTTCTGATCCTTCAAAAACACAGGTTCCCGGGGCTTTCGTCTCCAAGCATCACCTCCTGCATCGATGGTGTATTTGGTCGAGAGGAGTTTCCTTCCACTGGCTGACATGCATTTTCGTGGAAGGTACTGAGGAGCTGAACGGAGACGCAGGGAATTAAGGTCAGCAGTGGAGGATGGACGGGCTTCCGGGGAAAGACGCGCTGGCCGGGTTCTGATTCCTGCCCTTGACCGCGGCCAAGCCGAGTGCCCGCCGCCCGCGCACCACGGAGAATTGATCTTGTAGGAGCTTTCCTAACTGAAGGTCCCAGGTTGGAGCTGAGCTTCTGGAGCCGGAGGGAGGCGTGCTGGGGCAGGGAGCGTCTCCCAGTCCTGCTTTCTTTTGAGGAGGGGACAGACCACAGACACCCATCTGGGAGTCTTCCCAGGCGAGGACCGGAGTTTGAGCTCCTGTCTTGCACGCCGGAACCGGAGCCGGAGCGGGGGAGGAGGGGGCTGTGCGGGAGCGTTGTCCTCTGGGTCGTCCCTGTGCTGTTGCTCCTTTCCTTTTAAGGGCATTCCTTTTGTTTCTGTCCTGACAAATAATAAGGTTTTCGCGGAGGCCTGGACAGTCCGAGGAGCTGGGGGGCAGGGGGCCGATTCCTGCTTTCGGTGCAGCCTGGTGAGGGGATGGGGAGCAGTAGGAAAAGGGTAGCTGGGGAGACTGGTCGGTGCATCCCTGAGCCGGGCGCGTATTTCCCTTAAATGAACGTTGCCGTTTACCTCCGTGGGCGGGAGCACCACCCGCAGCCGAGGCGCGCCGAACAGGGGCCATGGGGACTCGGGGAGGAGTACGTGGCACCCGGGAGGGGCCCCGTGCATCCGCGTGGGAGCACACGGGAGGCAGTGCAGAGGGCGGGCATTCTCTGAGTGTCTGCATTTGACTAGATCCTGGAGGCGCTGGGTTTATGAGAGACCTAAGGAAGCGCTCCCAGCACAGGGCATGGTCCCATTTATATGGAATGTTCAGAACAGGCAAATATCTGGACACACAGCAGAGGAGTGGTGGCCTGGGGTAAGTGGTGGGGGTGGTGGGCAAGTGACTGCTAATGGGTACATTTCTTCTCGAGATGACAGAAATGTTCTAAAATTAGATTAGGGTGGTAAAACCATCGAATTGTACTTTTTTTTTTTTTTTTAGATTTTATTTTTTTTGAGGGACTGAGTGAGAGAGAGTGCACAAGCAGGGGGAGAGGGGAAAGGAGAAGCAGACTCCCTGCTTAGGGGGGAGCGTGACATGGGACTCCATAACGCTGGGACCCTGTGGTGATGACTTGAGCCGAAGGCCAACGCCCAACCCATTGAGCCATCTGGGTGCTCCTTTAATTTTCTTTTAAAGATTTATTTATTTGAGAGAAAGAGAGTAGGGGGAGGGGCAGAGGGAGAAGCAGGCTCCCCTATGAGCACAGAGCCCCACATGGGACTCGATCCCAGGACCCTGGAATCATGACCTGAGCCGAAGGCAGACGCTCAACTGACTGAACCACCCAGGTGCCCCTGAATTGTACATTTTAAGTGGTGAAATTTACGGTATGTGGATTATATCTCAATAACGTTATTGAATAAAAGTTTCCCCACCCCCCAAGAAAAGCAGATTCCAACGTTGCTGTCATCGGGAGGAAACTCTCCCCACTAGGTTTGGGTTATCAGTGAAATAAGGTTGGCCCTGATGGTCTCTGGTTGGGGTGATGATTACCCGGGAGGTCCCCTTGTATTAGCCTCTCGATTTTGGTGTATGTTTGAAAATTCAAATAATAAAAAATTAAATGAATTTTTTAAAAACACCCAAACCACCAAGACACCGTGAGAAATGAAAAGACAGAAATGGGTGGTAGGAGAAGCTGAAAGTCCCAGACCCCACTTCAGACCCTGGAGCAGGGTTACCCCACGTGCTGGGGAACGTGACAAGGGGTTAGAACCTGGCCCATGCACACGGAGGAGTCTGGACCGGCCACGGGGGCGGGGGGGGCTTGATATCCACGCCGTGTTTTCTTTTCTTCATTCAGGTATTATTTTATTGTTCAGATGGGCAGGAGAATGGAGAGGTGCGAATGATCTCTGTCCAACCCATAAAGAGATTATATGAAGGGAAGTAAAGAGACTGAAACAATTGTTCTGAAAATAACATGGTAAAAAAAATCACTCTGTATGAAAGGAGATATATATGCAGTGGAATGTGGGTCTCCCTGCTACGGTGGACCCCAAGTTTTATCCCCCAGAGACGGTCACCGTCACCATCAACAATTCTAATAAATGCACAATATATGTGTGTGCACGTGTGTGTACTCAGATATACACACTCATCTGTTTTCTTTACATACACACACCCGTGTACGTACACACACACATATACCCATTTACATACAAAATACTTTTTATATACAGACACACATGTATGTGTATATATATACATAAAACACTTGCATTTGCTTTTTTCCCAATTATTTTATTTTAAAGGGAATTTATTTACTTATTTAGAAAGAGAGAGCGTGCAAGCAGTGGGGTGGAGGTGGGGAGGGGCAGAGGGAGAGGGAGACAGAGAATCTTAACCAGGCCCCACATCCCAGCGCGGGGCCAATCTGGGGCCCGATCTCACAACCTGATATCGTGACCTGAGCTGAAATCTAGAGTCGGACGCTTAACCGACTGAGCCACCCAGGCATCCCTGTGTCCATTTCTTTCTTTTTTTTTTTTTAAAGATTTTATTTATTTATTCGACAGGGATAGAGATAGCCAGCGAGAGAGGGAACACAAGCAGGGGGAGTGGGAGAGGAAGAAGCAGGCTTATAGCAGAGGAGCCTGATGTGGGGCTCGATCCCACAACGCCAGGATCACGCCCTCAGCCGAAGGCAGACACTTAACCGCTGTGCCACCCAGGCGACGCCCTGTGTCCATTTCTGATGGAGGAGTTGAAGTCTCCAACTATAAAAGTGGATTCATCTATATCTGTTGTTCTGAACCTTGATTTTATTTTTCATATAGTTTCATATTGGTACGTAAAGAGCTCCCTCATCTTAGTCATGGCGGCAAGGTATCCCATTTTGTAGATGTATCATAATTTGTTTAACCACTTTCCTGTGGATACATTTAGACTGTCTCAAACCATTTGCTATTATGAACAATGTTGCACTAAGAAACCTTGTACGCTTACAATTTTACACACAGCGAAGTCTCTCTGGAGTACATTCTTAGAAGTGGAACTGTGCAGTCAAAAGGTAAATGGGTTTTTCATTGGGAACAATTTGCTCTCCTTGGGTTTTGTACCAATTTGCTTTCCTCCAACAATGAACTCATGTTGCCCCCCCCCCCACCAACAGTTTTTTATCAAAATGTTTTGTATCTTTACCAGTGAGCTAGATGAAAATGCCAAGTGTGGTCAAAATAATTTACACCAGACTCCATTTAGGGCAATTCATATGGAGAACAATCATGTTAACATAACGAATGCCAGAGAGTTTTCAAAGGAAAGCTAGAGTTCATTCGGTATCTTTGAACTCCTAGTGGGGAAAAAACTTACGAATATAATCGGGGCGCCTGGCTGGCTCAGAAGCGTGTGTGACTCTTGATCTCGGGGTTATGAGTTTGAGTCCCACAATGGGTGCAGAGATTACTTAAAAATAATAAAATCTTGGGGCACCTGGGTGGCTTAGTTGGTTAAGCATCTGCCTTTGGCTCAGGTCATGATCCCTGGGTCCTGGGATCGAGCCCCGCATTGGGCTCCCTGCTCAGCAAGGAGTCTGCTTCTCCTTCGCCCCCCTCCTCCTGATTGTGCTCTCTCCCTCTCTCTCTGTCCAATAAATACACACAATTTTTAAAAATAAAATGAAATCTTTGAAAAAAAAAAGAATTCAAGATGTGTAGGAGAACTTTTCAGGTGGCGTGTTGACTCGCTGGCCGTCGGAGAATTCACGGAGGAGAAACACCTTTGGGATGCAATGAGTGTGAGGAAACCTCCTGGAGGAATTCCTGCATGGCTGGACATCACAGAATTCAGCTGACAGGAACCCCCGTGAGTGCACTGAATTGGAAGAGCCGTCAGACACATCAGCGAGCTCACCCTGGAAGAAACCCTATGAAGGTAAAGAGTGTGGGAGTCTGACCGTCCATAGGCGTCATGCTCGAAGAGAAGCCTTTGGGGTGTAACGACTGGGGGGAGCCCTTCCTCAGAGCCCACATCTTCTTCCACACCACTGGGTCTACTCATGAGAGAAAGCCTGTCACTTACTGAGTGTGGTTGGACCTTTCATCAGAGCCCGAGTCTTACTCAGCATCGAAGAATTCATTCTGCAGGCAAGCCCGTGGATGTCACAGGTGTTGGAAGACCTTCTATCACACGGCACACCTTGCTCGGTCTCAGACGGTCCGTGCGGGAGAGGAACCGCTTGAGAACAACACGGGTAGGAATGTTCTCGGGCTTCAGTCAGGTTTTACAGCATCAAAGAAGAATCCCGTGAATGTCCCAGAGGTGAAAATATCTTCAGCCAGACTTGTACCTGCGAATCCACCTTGCAGAAAAAGAGAGGATTGGGGCGCCTGGGTGGCACAGCGGGTAAGCATCTGCCTTCGGCTCAGGGCGTGATCCCGGCGTTATGGGATCGAGCCCCACATCAGGCTCCTCCGCTGGGAGCCTGCTTCTTCCTCTCCCACTCCCCCTGCTTGTGTTCCCTCTCTCGCTGGCTGTCTCTGTCTCTGTCGAATTAATAAATAAAATCTTTAAAAAGAAAAGAAAAAGAGAGAATAGCAACCTGAGTGATTTGAATGTATCAGTGTATTTATTTCGTGACGCAAAGCTGCTCACTGATCCTTGTGGGGGTCTCCTCGGTCGGTACATTTCTTTCTTTCTTTTGTTAAAGATTCTATTTATTTATTTACTTGACAGAGAGAGAGAGAGCTCAAGCCGGGGGAGCGGCAGACAGAGAGGGAGAAGCAGACTCCCCGCTGAGCAGGGATCCTTATGCGGGGCTCGATCCCAGGACCCCGGGATAGTGACCTGAGCCGAAGGCAGATGTTTCATGGACGGAGCCCCCCAGGTGCCCTGGTTATGACATTTTTAATAATAAGCACACTTACATACCGCTGTAACATACAGTGTGCATGTTTTAACGTGTCCCTTGATACAGAAATAATTTTAGAGCCTAGATGACGGGGATTGATCAGTGCATTGAATGTGATGGGTTCACTGACATAAGGCCCCGCATTAAAAGTGACAGCTGTGCCTGGTTGACGAATGCTCTGAGACTCAACTTTTTCTTGCCTTCTCATCTCCTTTCCCGGCCACAGTTGGTCTCTGATTCACAGGCTCTTTGCGCCCCCTGATGCCCGTGGAGGACTCTGCGTCTTCAGCCCCGTGCAGGGCCGTCGCCTGCCCCTGCGCCTCTCGCGATTGCCCCAGCGGGAGTGCAAGGCTGTCTCCTCAACCCTTGAAAGCTTTTTCAAGGTGTCAGTGTTTAGCTCTCCCCCTTCCCCAATTTAAATTTAATTGATCTCTTTAAGAAAAAAAGGGGCCACCTGGGTGGCTCAGTTAGTTAAGCATCTGCTTTCAGCTCAGGGCATGATCTCAGGGTCCTGGGATCGAGTCCTGCATTGGGCTCCCTGCTCAGTGGGGAGTGTGCTTCTCCCTCTGCCTCTGCTGCTCCCCCTGCTCGTGCTTTCTCCCTCTCACTCCCTCAAATAAATAAATAAATAAAACCTTTACAAATATAAATTTAATTGATCTGGAGAGAGGCATGGTGTTATGGACTGAATTGTGTCTTGCCGAAATTTACCCGTTGAAGTCCTCACCTCCAGGGGGACTGCATTAGGAGATAGGGCCTTTAAAGAGGTTCATTAAGGTTAAGTGGGGTTGTAAGGGTGGGGCCCTGATCCCATATGACTAGTGTCCTTAGGAGAAGAGAAACCAGGGGTGCACCTGCTTAGAAAAAAGGCCACTGGAGGCCCCAGCAAGAGGCAGCCATTTGCAGGGCCAGGGGAGACAGTGAGCCAGCAGTGCGCCCTGCCCACACACCTCGTCTAACCTTGTGGAGGACTGCCAGCTTCCAGAAACATGAGAAGACACATGTCTGTGTTTAAGCCACTGGGTCGTGTTATGGAGGCCCTCGCCGACTCACGTACATAGACGATGAATTCCTCTTAGCTCCGCAGGTCATTCTAAGGCGTGCCTAGGACAGGCATCAGGGCACATCGAAACGGTACCACCAGCCCTGGTGGTAAGTCTGGGAAAAAGTCCGGAGAGAAAAGGCCGCCTTGGATGCTGGGGTGAAGATGGGCTAAGAAGCTTTCGGACTCAATAGAATTCCCGCGGTTCTCTCAGTAAAACTCTGCCTTCCCCGCGTTCTTATTTTCATTCTATTTACACAAGGTCAGCACTCCAAATAAATATTTCTGATTTGTTTTCCCTTTGCTTTATTTGTTTATTTATCTATTTATTTATATATAAATCCCGATGTCATCAACGTACAGTGTTGTCCTGGTCGCAGATGCGTAATACAGTGACTCAGCACTTCCGTACTCATCATGACGCGTGGGCTCTTCATCCCCCACCCACCTCCGTTCTGGAAACCATCAGTGTGTTCTCTGTATTTAAGAGTTGTTGTTGTTGTTTTTTTTTAATCTCTTTTTTTCTCTGTTCATTCGACTTGTTTCTTAAATTCCACATATGAGTGAAATCACACGGCTATTTGTCCATCTCTGACTGACCGATCTCCCTCTGCATCATACTCTCTAGCTCTGTGAATGTCGTTGCAAACGGCAAGAGTTCATTCTTTTTCATGGCTGAGTAATATTCCACGGTGTACACGGACTCTGCACGCTGCTTCTTTATCCGTTCATCGGCCGGTGAACATTTCTGGTTCTTCCATAGTTTGGCTATTGTGATTACTGCTGCTATAAACACAACAGTGCATGTACTTTTTCAAATTAATGTTTTCGTATTCTTTGAGTAAATACCCAGTAGTGGAAGTACCAGATCCTATGGTGATGCTCTTTCTAATTTTGGGGGGAAACACCTACTGTGTTCCAGAGTGGCTGCACCAGCTTGCGTTCCCGCCAACAGTGCACGAGGGTCCCCTTTCTCCGCATCCTCGTCAACACCTGGCTGTTTCTTCTCCTGTTGATTTCAGCCATTCTGACAGGTGGGAGGCGATATCGGGTTTTGATGTGCGTTTCCTTGATGACCAGTGATGTTGAGCATCCTTTCACAAGTCTGTTGACCATCTGGATGTTGTCTTCTTCTTCTTCTTTTTTTTTTTTTAAAAGATTTTATTTATTTATTCGACAGAGATAGAGACAGCCAGTGAGAGAGGGAACACAAACAGGGGGGGTGGGAGAGGAAGAAGCGGGCTCATAGCGGAGGAGCCTGATGTGGGACTCGATCCCAGAACGCCGGGATCACGCCCTGAGCCGAAGGCAGATGCTTAACCGCTGTGCCACCCAGGCGCCCCTGGATGTCTTCTTTGGAGAAACATCTCTTCATGTCTTCTGCCCATTTTTAATTGGATTATTTGCTTTTTGGCATTGAGTTGTATCAGTTCTTTATATATTTTGGATAGTAATCCCTTATTGGATGTATCATTTGCAAAAATATTTTCTCCCATCCTTTTTTGTTTTATGACTATTGACACAGCCTTGTTTTCTTTTCTTTCTTTTTTTTTTTTTTAAAGATTTTATTTATTTGACAGAGATAGAGACAGCCAGCGAGAGAGGGAACACAAGCAGGGGGAGTGGGAGAGGAAGAAGCAGGCTCATAGCAGAAGAGCCTGATGTGGGGCTCGAACCCAGATCGCCGGGATCACGCCCTGAGCTGAAGGCAGACGCTTAACCGCTGTGCCACCCAGGCGCCCCAACACAGCCTTGTTTTCTATTGCTCATTGCAAGGCCGTGCTATCTCACTTGTTTTATTGGTGTAAATACATTTTTGTGGGTTATTAGAACTTATCCAATATTCATAACACTATTCCAAGGGTAAATAAATGTACTTTATGTTTCAATAACTAATTTATTTTTTTAAAATTTTAAAAAATTTTCTTTTTTAAAAAAGATTTTTATATATTTATTTGAGAGAGAGCACGAGCAGGGGGAGCGGTAGGCAGAGGCAGAGGGAGAAGCTGACTCCCTGCTGAGCAAGGAGCCCGATGAGGGACTAGATCCCAGGACCCTGAGATCATGAGCTGAGCTGAAGGCAGACGTTTCACCGACTGAGCCACCCAGGTGCCCCTCAATAATTAATTTACAAATGGAATTAGGAACAGCTCTGCATGGAGATTTGAGGATGTCTGTCTCCTCGTGTGTCCTGGCACACGTTTACTGAGATCCCCGTCATTCTCGCGAGTGTGAATTTCAGTGTCCTCTCTGGCCGTGGTCTGTGGATACTGAATTTGAATTGACAGGCTTTTCCCTCAGGGTTGAGGTGACTTTTAGAGTTCGAGGTGCCCTGATGCGTCAGAGTCACCTGGGGATTTGCAGTCTGAAAGCTCGAGGAGGGAACTGTGTCGTTCACGCTAATGCCCGGTTAGCCGGCCCACGGATGCCGGCGTCTTGTGTGAGTGTCATGTGACCTGGGACGTTGTTTTGATTTGCTTCCGTGCCTCTTGCGGCGATGTTGTGGACCGTGCTGTTATTTTTAAATGCACAGTTATGTCACAGACGAGAGGAGCCAAAGAGAAATGACTGCCAAAGGTAACGTGGTGTCTGGATGGGATCCTGGGGTAAGAAGAGGACATCAGTGAACTAAGGAGATGGACTTTAGTTAATAAGGAAAGTTATTTGTGTTTGATTAGTTCAGTAATCGTAACAAATGTATCAGACTTATGTCAGATGCTGATGGGGGAAATTGGGTGTGGGGATACGGGACTCTCTGTATTGCCTTTGTAGCTTTTCTACAAATTCAAAACCGTTCTAAAATTAAAAGCTTACTTAGAAGGGCGTAGCCGGCTCAGAAGAGCACGGGGCTCTTGATCTCGGGGTCACGAATTTGAGCCCCACGTGGGGCGTAGAGCTCACTTAACATAAAATAAAACTTACCTAAAGTAAATAAATAATTAGAAGGATGGCAAAAATGTACTATTATAATTTTAAATGTTTTTATAATGTTTTCTTGTCTTTTTTATTCTTTTCAATATTTTATGTATTTATTTGAGAGAGAGCGAGCACGAGCAGGGGGAGCGGCAGGCAGAGGGAGAAGCAGACTCCCCGCTGAGCAGGGACCCGGATGTGGGACTCGATTCCAGGACCCCCAGATCATGACCTGAGCTGAAGGCAGATGCTCGACCGACTGAACCACCCAGGCACCCCCATCCAAAATTTTTTTTTTTTAATATTTTAAGTAATCCCTACACCCCACGTGGGGCTTGAACTCATGACCCTGAGATCAAGAGTTGCCAACTGAGCTAGCTGGTTGCCCCCATCCAGGATTTTTCATGGCTGCGTCTTGAGCTGGGAAGATGGCATCATGGAAGTAGAATTAGGTGCGTTCTGGCAGTCGTCTGGTTCTCTCGTCACACGGGGAACGCACGTGGCCCTGGGATGCGGGTAGGGCCTGGGACTTCACTCTCTTCTCATGTCATTTTCTCAAAACAGAGCCTCAGAGATACGCAGGTAGGACTGCCTTGGCACTGGGATGGCAAGTCCCTTCTCCTCATATGTGAATTCATATAATAGCAGCGCTCTTGGGCCGTCTGGGTGGCTCAGTCGTTAAGCGTCTGCTTTCGGCTCAGGGCGTGATCCCGGCATTATGGGATAGAATCCCGCATCAGGCTCCTCCGCTGGGAGCCTGCTTCTTCCTCTCCCACTCCCCTGCTGGATTCCCTCTCTGGCTGGCTGTCTCTCTCTCTTCATCAAATAAATAAATAAAATCTTCAAACGAAAAAAAAAAAAAAAGCAGTGCCCAGAGCGCTGTGACGAGGGGGCTTGAACGCAGAGCTGGGGGGGGGCTGGGGGGTGCGTCGCGCTCACTGGTGTCTTAGCCATGCTGGCAAGTGTGCTGATTACCTGCTGACCTTGTGAAGACCGCAGGGCCCTGGGCTGCAGCTTCCTTCTGCTTTGTCTTCTGATCGCTTGCTCCCCTGCGCACCCCGTCCCCGTCCCATGCCCACCCCTCCCACCGCTTCCCGCTCACCTTCCTCGAAGCCCAGCACTGGCCCCTGTACCAGGACAGCCTCCTCTCCTCCGCCTCTCCACCTGGCACCGAGAACAGCAGCTAAAGCTTGCTGACACTGCTGCATTTTACCCCATGTGAAAGGGGCCGTGGTTTCACCCCAGCGAGGTGTGGCCCTCATGGGATCCCAGTACCTCTTAGGCACGCAGCACTTGCCGGAGAAGGATCTGCTATCCCGGCGCGGTGAAAGAACGACTCTGCGGGGTCAGGGTCAGAATTGGTTACTCTGGGCTTCTTGGACATAACGGCTGCGTCTAGGGCAGGAGGCTGCTTGCTTGCGTCTTCATAGCTGGAGGTGGGAGGGGAACATGGAGGACTTAATGGAGTCTTGACTCAGCTTTCGCGGTCGCTTCGGTGTGTGGAGGTGAGACATGAACGTTTTAGCTCAGCCGGTTTCTACTGAAACACATAAGACATGGATGGAGGGAGGTGGGAAGTGGAGAGGTTTCCAGAGACAGAAAGCCATCCAAGCCAGTGTCTTGTGTTACAGCCTATCCTGGCAGGGTTTACATGTCTGTGGGGGACGAGGTTTTGAGGGACCTGAAGGTTTGCAAGGTAGGTGCTTGCAGTCATATATTTCTAGAATCATACTCACAGTGCTGTTTAAGTGTGAGCAGACATCCAGTGCCGTTGCTAAGAGTTTGGTGATAGCTTGGAGCGTGGTCCGCAGACAACTGAAACTATAATCATGATTAGCACAAGGTCCAATACAGACTAGGAAGCTGAATTTGAGATGATGTGATTTCAAAGTATAAGAAAGGGATGTGGCCAGTGCTGGGAGCTCTCCTTCTCACATTCTCCACGGATAGAAAAGAAGGGGACACGGGTGAACACGACCAGGGTGTCTCCTATTTTCCTCGTATCCATCCCTGCATGAATTCAAGAGTGTGGCCAAGGTTCCTACCTGCCATTTTTCCAAGAGGAGCAAAACTGCTCCCCCTCATCTCTAAAAAATTCTGTGCAAGTCCTGAGCCCGTCGGGAGACCATGAAACACTAGCCCTACCCAGGCATACACATCCTCATACACACTGGAAATGGAGATGGTATTAACAGACCATTTGCCTTGGTCTCCTTCCCTCAGTGAATTTCCGTTGCTCCAGATGGCACCTGAATTAGCTAGTATAATAAAGCAGATGGTGGGCAGGGGACAACCCGGGAAGATGCCACCTATCCTTTTTTCTGTCCAACCCACGTGCAAGGGCTGATTGAAGGAAGCACAGCCAACATCTGGGCTAGTGACACGGAAACGTTAGTGTGCATCAGGCCTCCTGAAGGGCCTGTTAAAACAAGATTGCTAAACCCTAACCCCAGAGTTTTTTTTTAAGATTTTATTTATTTATTTGACAGAGAGAGAGACAGCCAGCGAGACAGGGAACACAAGCAGGGGGAGTGGGAGAGGAAGAAGCAGGCTCATAGCGGAGGAGCCTGATGTGGGGCTCGATCCCATAACACCGGGATCACGCCCTGAGCCAAAGGCAGACGCTTACCCAATGTGTCACCCAGGCGCCCCCAGACACATGCCCCTTAATGCAGGTGACCTGGAAAAGTCAGTGGAGCCAAATGTCTCCCAACCTTTGGTCCCGAGGCAGGGTAACTTTGTAGTCTGGGCATCTTTCCTGGGATGACTGTTGCCGGCAATGACTGTGATGGTGGATCATGGGTTGGATAAAGGCTTGAGCAAAAGGAAGAAGGTTGCAGTGGCAGTCGTGGAAAACGGTACGCCAGCTGACTAGGAAACAGAAGGTGATTTCTGGGCAGCAGTGAAAGGCCTCTGGGAAGGAGAAACAACACAGGGATCTTGGCGTTCTTCTCCAAAAGTATTTTCCCCCTAGCTGTCAGCAGCCGAAGCAAGGAAGACGGACATTTCGGCCGGTCCAGGGGCCACATCCTTCTCGGGCAGCTGCAGATGGGAGGGCAAAGGGGTGAAGGATGTTGGTGTGGGTGTCAGAAGCGCTGGACCCTAGGGTCTTGGGCCTAATTCCAATGAGCGGGTCAAGAGAAAGCTCTCCTTTCTACCAGGGTGGGTACTGGATGCAAAACGGTAGCCTCCTCTGAGAGTAGTCGCTCCCTCCCATCCACAGGACAGCGGTGAGCGGCCCTGGCTGGGGCGGGCAGGTGGCCCTGGCTGGGTTGATCCTCCACCCCCCACGAATACATTGAGGCCGAGCACCAGACCCGAACGGGGCCAATCACAGCCCTTTCCTGAGAACCGGTATTGGGGAGGAGTGCTGCAGGCTGGGGCCTCGCTGGGCGCGAGAGAGCCCCTCCGCGACGTGACCCGGGAACGGAGACCTGAACACCGAGAAGACCTAAGGACCGGCACAGGCGCTAACAGGCGGACGGCCCAAGGGCTGGGGCGAGCCGGCCGCGCTCGTGCAGGAGATCGGAAGGCTGGCGGAGGATGCGGCGCCGCCGCCGGAGCCGCTGCCCCGCACCTTACCCCCCGGGGCGCTCCCGCGAGCAAGCCCCCCTGCGGACCTCCGAGCCCACTCCCTGCATCCCCCGCTCTCAGGATGCAGGGGTCCGCGCCCGCCGGACCCCCGGCGCTCCGGGAAGGGCGCTGGTGGCCTGAGGGGCGCGGACAGGGGGTGCCGAGGGCTAAGCTGCCGCCGCCTGCTCGGGCGCAGGTGGACGCAGGGGCAGCGACAGCGGCGGGCAGAGCGGCCGACCCCGCGGCGGAAGTGCATCCCCGGGCCGTTCTAGGCCGGCCGGAGGACCCGGCTCGTCGGTGATCCCGCGGGGGGATGCGGGCGCCGCCCGGCGCCGGGGGCCTGTCCGGGAAGCGGACCCCGCGTGGGGCGGTGAGGCGGCAGGGCGGCGCGGGGGTGGCGGGGGTGGCGGGCCCGGCCGGGGCAGCCGCGGATGCGGAGGGAGGGCCGCCCACCTGTTCCTCCGCCGAGGGCGGCGCGCGCTGATTGGCCGAGCGCGCCGGAAGTGGAAGCGGCGGCCGCCGCCGCCCGGGAGACCGAGAGCTCGGCGGCTGGGAGCGCGGCGAGAGCCGAGCGGGGAGCGAGCGGCCGCGGTGAGACCTCCCCCCGGCGCGGCGCGGCGCGGCGGGGCGGGGGCCGGGCTCCGAGGTTGCTGCGGCCCGCCGGCCGAGCGGACGCGCCGAGCCGGTGGTGTGACCTTGGACTTGCTGCGCCCCCCCCAACCCCGCCTCCATTTCCCACCTGCTCCGGGAGGGCCGTCCCCGCGCGGGGCGCTCCTGGTCTCCCGGACACCCCAGCCTCGAGCGGGCGGCGGGGGCGCGATGGCGGGCAGTGTCAGCCCGCCGGAGCCCCGCGGCCGGCGGCGCCCCGGCGCGGCACCCCGGACCCTGGCTGCCGGGGGGGACTTACGGACGGGAGCCCGCCCTGAGCGCGGAGGTAATGGAGCCGTCCCGGCGGGGGGACCGCGGGGGGACCGGCCAGAGCAGGGAGACAGCGCTTGCAATGACCCGTCCTCCGGGTTCGCCAACAGCGACGGGCAGCCGCGGCGGGCCGGGCACCGGTCTAGGCTCCTCGGGTCCGAAAACGAATGAAATACCCGCTTAGTCCTCAAGGACACGGCAGACTCGTTGTGTAGATAAAGCGTTTAGACAGGCTCACTTAACCCGTGTTTGTCAGGTGCCCGGAATGTGCCAGGCAAGGGGGGGAGTACCGGAGTGCACGGAGCGCCGTCCTTGCGCGGGGGCCAGAGAAAGCGGGCGCGCGAATAGACGGAGGCTACACTGGCCTGACTGCCGGGAGACGAAGGGGGCTGTGTGTGCCCGAGCCCCGTGGATGTTTGTGAAGCGCAGAGAGTGGGCGGTAGCATTCCAGGAAGTGGGAATAACCAGTTCCCGAAGGCCAGGACGCTGGAAAGAGCAGCCAGCGTATGGACTGCAGGACCCTCCCTGGGCATGGCTGCAACTTGCAGCCGTCAGTGGAGAGCGTGGGCCGGGAAATGGGCAGGGACCTGGCCAGGAAGGCATCGTGAGCTGCCTTGAGAAGTTTGTATTCTGTAGGCGTTGGGGGGACCCTGAACAGGAAGCCACATGATGATAAATTCGAGGACAGAAGCAGACGCGAGTGACCTGCCATTCAGAGCGCCAGGAGAGAGCCTCCTCCTTGTGTGTAGTGAACACCCTGGGGAGGAGGAGATCCTTGTACGGGTCACTGAGTATTTGGTAGGATCTGGCCTTTCAGACCTTACGTGAAAGGATATCTGTTCAGATGCGTTTTTGTCTGTAAATAATACAACTCAAGCTGGCTTAAAACTGTGCAAGTGTGTAAGCTCTCATAATTGGAAGCCAGGCAAGAAAAGTGCTTTCCCGACTGACCGAATCTAGTGGCTCCAAGGTCCCTCGATATTTATTAGCTCTCTCTGACGTCATCCACAAGCTGGTGGATGAAATGGCAACCAGGTGTAGAAGTCTTTACCTGTGCTTCTGTCAGGATGGGAGAACTATTCCCGGAGGCTCCCAGCAAACTTGCTCCGAGTATCATTGGCCCAGGTGAAGGCGTGTCCGTTCCCGGACCAGTCCCTGCTGTTCTGAACACACACTTGCAATGGAGGTGGTCTTGCTTTGTCTGGGGCTCACTCCTGGAGCTCTTAGGGGAGGTCAGATCTCCTGCAGAGCCTGCAAGGCCACTGCCCACTTCTTTGCTGAAATGCTCCGCAAAATAATTTGAGAAGCTTTGTATCCCCATACCTATGTGTAAGTTGACTTCCAAAATGTTTCATCATAAATTTAAATAGTTGCAAAGGATATTTTGAGTGTATTACGAATTTTGGCATTTCAGAATAAAACCTTGGGCCACGTTCTGGGATCCCTGCCCCGTGGTTCCTTGTGCTCACCACATTCCCCGCCCTCTCTGTAACCTCCATCTGGTCGCCCCATGCCGCCCATCCTTCCCCCACTCCATTTGCCTCCCTGTCCTGCTCTCCCATCTCCGGTGTGTCCCAGCTGACATCCTCAAGTCCCGCACTCCCTCCTTTTCCACCGCCATGTCCCCAGATTCCCAGCTGCGTTGGGGTGGGGAGAGTGGGGAAATGATGCCAGCCGGCTCCTCCTCACACTGACGCTCTCCGGCATGCTTGTCTCCTGGGGAGATTGTGAGGGTTTCCCAGGGTAACGTCTGTGATCGCTTAGTGTCCGGCAGGTAGAAAGCGCACCCCGTTCCTCTCCGCTTCAGAATGCCAGCGCGCTCTCACTGACTCTCTGCCTCCTTGTCCACATGCTGTGTGGAGGACAGAATGCTCCTTCTGTCCTTTTCTGTGAACTTGGGTGCTCACCTTGCACTCTGCCCGGAGGGCTGTGCCGTGGTTCGCGGGGGGTATGCACAGACACGGTCTGTGACATCTGTGAGCACAGGGACTGCTGACTGGAAGCCAGTTCGCACCCTTGCCCTCCATTCTCTGTGTCTGCCCTGCGGTGGACCCCGTGGACCCCTGGCCGGCAGCTGTCCCTCCCTGCCCCTTCACCTTGCTCTCGCCCTCCGTTACTGAGGGATTCCTGCCTCTCACTGTGCCCTGCCTGTTTTTCCCACTGCGTGTCCCTCTGGTGCAACCCCAGAGCTTCTGTGGAGTATGTAAGTGGTTGTCGGCCTTTTGTAGCTCCAGTCAGAAATCTTTGCTTTCAACATTTTTAAAGGACCTAATCAGACTGTCAGTGGACGGATTGATCCTTGTTCATGACAAATCACACCATAGTTTTTGGCAGATAAGTGTGAAGGATTGAGTGACGTTGCTGTCCCAGGAGATTGCTGTGAACTCGGATTCAGGCAGCTGGGGGCAAACTGCTCCGGTCCTAGCAGGAAAGGTCTGATGAGAGTAGGGAAGTGTGAGTTTTCAGTCCCGAAGAACCTCGGGTCAGCGGTGCTGTTATCTGCTCTGTCTGCTCTGAGAAGCGTGGGGGCGGGGAGGGCAGCCCAGAGGGAGGGTCGGAAAGGAGAAGAGAAGTGAGAGTGGGAGCCGGGGCTGTGTGTGTCATCCTGCTGCTTCACCCGTGCGGCCGTCGCGGTGGAGCTGAGCGCCCCGGACAAACCTGCTGGGGCATCGGGATCCCCCAGGGCACTTGTTAGACACGCTGCTCCCTGGCCCTGGCGATTCTCAGAGGCCTGAGCTGGGACCTGGGAATTCGTTTCTACACATTTTCCAGTTGATTCTCGCACGTCCAGCCTTGTTCCAGGCTAAGAATTGTTATTTAAGAATCATTTCATTAGCAACAAACAATCTTCCTGCTCTGATCGCAAGCTTATGCCACAATTCTCAGGGTTTTATGTGGCTTCCTGTGTAGGTTTTCGTCTGGGCAGTGTGGTCCTTTCAGAGTTTTAGATCTCGTTGTCCATGACTAGGCGGGTATCTGGTTTATGCGTCAGTATTTTGTGGATGAGGCTTTCTGAGGGTGCTCCCCTGGGGTGCATTGAAAAAATCAAATCTGGGGGCGCCTGGGTGGCACAGCGGTTGAGCGTCTGCCTTCGGCTCAGGGCGTGATCCCGGCATTATGGGATCGAGCCCCACATCGGGCTCCTCCGCTATGAGCCTGCTTCTTCCTCTCCCACTCCCCCTGCTTGTGTTCCCTCTCTCGCTGGCTGTCTTTATCTCTGTCGAATAAATAAATAAAATCTTAAAAAAAAAAAAAAAAAGAAAAAATCAAATCTGGGTTTGCAGAAGTGAAGACCCTGTTCCGAGCTGTGGTGACCCAGCAGAGGTCTGCGTCCCCCCCCAGACGGAGGACCAGGAGCCGTCCCCCTCCTGCTAGTTGGCACCTCCATCTTCTCTCTGTCCAGAAACAGCCGGTTTCAGGTTTAGGAAAGTGAAGACGTGAGAAACAAAGGTAGGATATTCTGGGTGGAAATTCAGATCCAGGCTGTGAGGAGTGGACTGTTTCCCCGTGAGTGTCAGGTCTGGCGTGTGTCTGTGCCTCTGGGAAAGTCAGCCTGGTGGGTATCGGCTCTGATATACACGTGAGGGGCTGCCAGAAAGAGAGACGCAATATTATTCCACAAGTGACATCAATACCGTGTCACTGGCCGAAGGCAGAGTGGAAGAAAGGTCAGAGGAGGTCGTGTTTCATTGGGGGAGACTTTGTGGATTTGAATTTTGAGCCAGGTCTTGAAGTTGGGGGCAGATACAGCACTCGTCCTGTTGTACCATGGACAAGCGATTGTCCATGTGATTCTGTGACGTCTGACCTCCTGAGACCTTGGGTGGTGGGAAGCTGGAGAGGGAAGCGGGTGCGAAGGGGACCAGAGAGGGGTGGGGATAGACAAGGACCGAAAAGTAGCAGCTTGCGGGACTGGTTCGTGGCTGAACGCTAGGGAGACATGTATTTAAGGCTGTACTTCCCAGCTCAGACGGCACCACGGATGAGGAGCGTAGCCAAGTCCCCCGCAGTGGGTCCTGACTCATCTGTAATATGCAAAATTTCACCAAAAAGGAGAAATCTGGGGGCCTGCCCTTATGCTGTGGGGAAGTCAGAGCTCAGGCTGGTGGGGCGGGGGAGTTGAAGATTGAGGGTCATTTTAGGGGAGCACCAGACCTTCCAGGACTTGGGGATCCCGCAGGGAGATCAGACTCCTTCCAGGTGTGTGGGGGTGGGTGGTGCTGGAATCACCGCTCTCAGGCTCTCCTGCCTGTCAGGGTCTTCATTTCCTCACTAATCCGTCTCTCCTTCCCTCCGAACCTCTCCTCCGGCGGCACCTTGCTTTCTAACACCAAACACGGTCAGGGTGCTCCCGTCAGGGAAAATCCTTGGACCTTTCATCGAGACTGTTTGGAAGAAGCAGATTTGTTCATCTGTCTGCCAGCACCTGGCTCCACTTCCGTTCCACCGGGTCTGTTCTCACAGGTCCCCTGTGACCACCTGACTGTCCCCGTAGGCATTTTCAGGTGGCCCTGTGTCATTCTGTCTGCCGTGGCCCTGGTGATTCGGTCACTAACCGTCCCTTCTCTTGTTGGCAGGCTTCCCTTCCTCCTCCCACCGCTCTGTCATTAGGGTCCAGACAGGAAGCCGTTCACTCAAATTAGGGTAATTGAGGGAGGTTTCCTTGCAAAGAGGTTAAGTACAAATGATCCACGTGTGGGCGGGGTGTCGAGGAGCCCGGCCTGAGGAAGCCAGAGGCGGGAGAAGCTGCTGGGCCCAGGGCGTGAGATGACTGGGTCGGACAGACTCGGGAGAGGAGTAATGACCTCTAGTGGAAGGACACCGCCAGCCCAAGGCAGCCTCACAGGAAGGAACCAAGGGGACAAGTACCCCGACCTGACTCCTCCCTCCTTCTGGTCTCCCACTGGGGCTCCAGGGGCTGCAGCTGGAGGCCGGGTCTTGTGGATGTCTGCCACAGCGTGGAGAGCGGGCGGAGAAAGGCGGGAAGGTCTGGAGGGAAGGGTGGAAGGTAACAGGAGAGCTTACACGTTAGCTTTGGCTTTCTGGGCGTCTGTGCTCCGTCTCCGGCGGCTGTCACATGGTCCTCCTACCACCTGCGCTGAGTCCTGTCCAGGCTGTGTCTGTGGTCCTGGCCAGGGTAAGCTTCAGACTGTGACATTTTAGCTGATTCCTTGATAGTCTGTATGGACGCCTTGAAAACTTCTCTTGTGCAAACAGAGTTGATGGGTCCTCTTCCCTCCTGAACGAGCTGCTGCTCTCATATCCCCGGCCCCTGGCACTGCTGGTCATGTGATTACGTTCCGGGTGATCCGGCATCATCCGTGACTCCACTCTCCTTCTTACCCCATATCCAGCCCCGTCAGCTCCAGCCAAGTCTTACAGAACTTGACCCCTGAACTATTTCTGCAGCTGTCTCCTCTTCACTCCCTCTGCTGTCGTTGCCCTGGTCAGAGCTCACGCCCCTGCTTGGGGCCTGCCTCTGCCTTCTCACGGACCCCTGTGCGTCCGGGCCTGCTGCTTTCTACCTAATCCATGGAGTGGCGGTTAGTGTGCGTCTGCCTGAAACCCTCACCTGACCATGGTCTGTGTCGCTCCTTGGTTTAGAAGCCATTCCACGACTCTGCGGTGTCTTAAGGATAGAGGCCCAGCACTGCCTGTTCCCCCTTGAGAGTCACCTAACACAGTGACCCCTTTTACTGTCAGAGGGTCGGTTTCCTCAGATTGTCTGGTGCACGCACGTCCCGCCCCAGGCTGCTTACTCCCTGGGCCTCCTAGCATTGGCCCCACTTCTGTGACAGGGATAGCTAGGTCCCCAGGGCCATGGTACCAGTTAGGAATAGGTTTGGCTTCCTAAAAACAAAACAGAAAACTACAGTGGCTTAAGGCAAAGGTGTGTTTGTGTCTTGATAAAAAAGTCCAGGGGTGCCTGGGTGGCTCCATCGGCGAAGCGTCTGCCTTCGGCTCAGGTCATGACGTCAGGGTCCTGGGATAGAGCCCCACATCAGGCTCCCTGCTCAGTGGGGAGTCTCCTTCTCCCTCTCCCCGCTGTTGTGTTGCTCTCTCTGTCAAATAAATAAATAAAATCTTAAACAAAAACAGGAATTCCAGAGGGAGGCCTTGCAGGGCTGGGACGGCAGCTCTGTCAGATTGTTAGGGACCCAGGTTCTGTCCACCTCTGGCCCCGTCGTGGGGTATGGAGGGTGCTGTGCTCATGGTCCAGGATGGCACCCGCCTGCCACCTGTCGCCCCAGCACAGCGTGGAAAAGAGTGAAGAAAGGCGTCCCCTCGCCCCTCAGGAGACTTCCCAGATGCCCCGCACACTTTCGCCTGCGTTCTTCTGTCTCCCCGGCCAGAGTTTGTCATGTGGCCAAACCCAGCCGCAGAGAAAGCTGAGGAATGTACTTCTCTGGCCAGGTTCCTTGCTACATGGAGTAAATGCATTATTCTGTGGCTAATGAGGTGTGGACGAGTGGATATCGGGTAACAACTAAGACTTCTGCCGCAGCCTTTTAGAAGTTTAAAGAAGTATAGGCATTAAGGTCTAAAGAAGTATTAAGAAAATTCTGTAACAGTCCCTAAAAATAGTTAACGTAGCTATACGTAAAAAGAATAACCAGTTAGAAAACAGAAGAAAACTCACTAAGGGGAAAGACGTGCAGAGACGTGATGGATATAAAAACATTAGGATGCGTTTGGACATTTTACAGAATGAAAAACTTATTTGGAGAAATAGGAGCATCGACAGGAAGTATTTGAAAAAGCCGGAGAGAACACTTTCTCTCACGTGGTAAGGGTTTCAGGAAAGCTACGGTGGGCCAAAGCTCTGGTCCTGGGGCAGGAACAGACAGGTCAGCAGAACCAAAGGGGGTCTAGAGTCTGACCCCCGCTCAGCTTCAGACGGTGGTGTGGGCGGCATTTCCATCAGCAGGGGAGGGGAGGGCAGGTGTCGATACGGTCCGCCGGCCACCTGGAGAAAATGAAGCTAGAACAACTCCGTCCAAATGGAAGGGAGGCCGAGAGGACTGACTTGTGGTTCTGGCTCAGCCGTGGGACCCTGTGGACGGTCAGCCCGACGGACATGGCGCCCCGACCTGTGTCCTGGGGAGCACCGCGGGGCTGTACCAGGGAGGCTTCCTCGCTCTTGTGACCAGTGTGTCATCTTTGCCCCTTCTCCCCACCTTTCCGTGCTGGGCCCTCTGTGCCCACGTCCCTTGCCAAGCCAGGTCCCGCCCCAGCTCACCGGAGCTTTCGTGAGCATCTCTCTCCTTCATCCCTCCCTCTGATCATCCGAGTCGCGCTTCTTGGGCAGGGTCCGCTCTCTGTTTGGCGGGCCCACCGTCACCCCAGCTCCCTTTCTCGGGCAGCATCCGTCCTCTCGCCAGACCCCAAGGCCGCTTCGGAGTGTGGTCAGAACCGCACCAGGGCTTCACACTCCCTAGCTTAAGCGTCCGTCACGTGCGCTGTAGCCGCTTCACGCGCCTGCCCTCTCTCATTTCAGATTGTGAGATGGGGACTGAGCACGCGGAGGTAATCCCCAAGGAAGAAGTTTCCGAAGAAGCCGAGCCACGTGTGGCAACGCGGGAGGAACCTCCCAGGGTGGTGTGTCAGGGCCGGGAGTTCAGAGGCGCCCGGGCAGAGGACGCGGCGGAGAGGCCTGCGAGAGCGTCCGTGGACGAGAAGCAGGTATCTCCTCGGGGGAGAGGCCTCGCACCGGGGCTGATCGTCCGTAAGAGGTCACCGTCAGCCGACAAGCCTGGGGAGAGCGGCGGGAGCGCGCGCGTCTGCAGGCCCGGCCCGCACCCGCTCACGCCTCCGGCCGGCCCCCCAGCAGCGGCCGTCCGCGCCTGCGCTGCCCCCCGCCGTAGCCCCGCGGAGCACTCAGAATCCCACGGAGCCCAGAGAAGCCCCGTGGGAGAAAAGCCGCACACGTGCAAGGAGTGCGGCAAGGCCTTCAATCAGAACTCACACCTGATCCAGCATCTGCGCGTCCACAGCGGGGAGAAGCCCTTCGAGTGCAAGGAGTGCGGGAAGACATTTGGGACCAACTCCAGCCTGCGGAGACATCTGAGGATCCACGCCGGGGAGAAGCCCTTCGCCTGCCGCGAGTGCGGCAAGGCCTTCATCCAGAGCTCGCACCTCACCCACCACCACAGGATCCACACCGGGGAGCGGCCCTACAAGTGCGAGGAGTGCGGCAAGGCCTTCAGCCAGAACTCGGCGCTCATCCTGCACCAGCGCATCCACACCGGGGAGAAGCCGTACGAGTGCAACGAGTGCGGGAAGACCTTCCGGGTCAGCTCGCAGCTCATCCAGCACCAGCGCATCCACACGGAGGAGCGGTACCACGAGTGCAGCGAGTGCGGCAAGGCCTTCAAGCACAGCTCGGGCCTCATCCGGCACCAGAAGATCCACACTGGGGAGAAGCCCTATCTGTGCAGCGAATGCGGGAAGGGCTTCGGCCAGAGCTCGGAGCTGATCCGCCACCAGCGCATCCACACGGGCGACAAGCCCTACGAGTGCAACGAGTGCGGGAAGACCTTCGGCCAGAACTCGGAGATCGTCAGACACATTCGCATTCACACCGGCGAGAAGCCCTACGTGTGCAAGGAGTGCGGCAAGGCCTTCCGGGGGAACTCGGAGCTTCTGAGGCACGAGAGGATCCACACGGGTGAGAAGCCCTACGAGTGCTTCGAGTGCGGCAAGGCCTTCCGGCGGACCTCCCACCTCACGGTGCACCAGAGGATTCACACCGGAGAGAAGCCTCACCAGTGCAACGAGTGTGCAAGAACCTTCTTGGACAGCGCGGAGCTGCTTCTCCACCGGAAGACCCACACCGGCGAGAAGCCGTACGCATGCACTGAGTGCGAGAAAACCTTCGGCCAGCACTCCCAGCTGATCCTGCACCGGCGGGTCCACACCGGCGAGAAGCCCTATGCGTGCCAGCAGTGCCGGAAGACCTTCAGCAGGAGCTCCCACCTGCTCCGGCACCAGAGCGTCCACTGTGCGGAGTGACGGCCCGGGACGAGGGGCTCCCGTCAGACCTGCGGCGCCCAGGCCCGCAGACCCCTCGAGCGGACAGGCCTCCGCCTCCCGCCGACTTTCAGCGTGCGGTTGAAAAGGATGAGACGCTTTTATGAACCGTTCGTGGAGAAGTTTCGGGATACTGAGTTAAATCATAAAAGCTGTTTCGGGCCTTAATGTTTCCTCTGTCCCCTTTCGCACTCCCTGCCCGCTCTCCCCGAGTGGATCCCATCACTTTCGGGGTCTGCACCAGCCATACAGCCGACATTGTGACTTTTCAGGCACTGTGGCGGCTCCGGTCCCGTCACCTCTGAAGGGTGACAGCGCTGACTCATGGAAGGTTTTCCTCTGCTGCGTTAGAAAGTCGAGGCGGAGAGCACACACCTCGTCCTCCCGCCCACAGCGTCGCACTGGGATCCTTGAACAGGCTTCTCTTCACTTCGACATCTCGCAGACATGCTACTGGCTTTCCTTAGACCGTCGCTGAAGCCGGGAAGCTTGGGGACTCCCCTCCCTTTCCCCTCCCGCAAGGCCTCCTCATTCCTCTGCAAAGGGTGCGGGACAGAGGAGACGACAGGCCACTTTCAAGATGGCGAGCGAGGCCCTGAGCGTCCTGAGGGGCGGGGGGCGAGGCCGGGGGGCGGAGGGCAGCGAGGCCCGGCCGCCCGGCACGGCAGGAGCAGCCCGTGGGCAGCTGTGCCCCGTGTGGCGGCCGCACGGTGGATGGACTGCCACCATGCCGGGTCGCGTGTCAGGAGGTAGCAGAGGGACTGTGCGGCCTCCCTGTCACCAGCCACCCGATCCCCGCGCTGGGCCGGTTCACCTGCCGGACCTGGATCCCGGCCCGCACGCCGGAGCCCTCCACCGTGGCCCCTGCTCTCGGTCGCCCGCAGCCCGGCAGCTCCCGCGTTCTCCTGCGTCGAGTCTCCTCCGAGGAGACGCGTCCTTGGGTGTCCACGGGTCTGAGTGCGTGAGCCTCGGGGGGGGGGGGAGGGCGGCGGGCAGCGCGGACGGGCTCCAGCAGGCTGGCGCTACTCCTTACACCTGGCCCCAGACGGCTCTCACTGTGAGACGGCGGACATGAACTCTGTGAACTCCAGGGCCCAGCAGCCCCGCAGTTCTGAACTGTGTAAATCTGACGGGACACGTCCTCAGTGGTCTGTTGTGTCAGCTCTGTGACACGATTACCAAACCCTAGTGTTTCCTGCGTTTTGGCCGTGCCAGGCACAGTGCCAGGCGCTTTCCATGTGTGTTTTCACAGCATCTCTGACGTGGGTCCCTTGTAAGTGGCTGGAGTGGGGTACCACGTACGTACCATAAAATCCACCTGTCTTCCGTGTTCGTTGAATGATTTTTTTTTTAAAGATTATTTATTTATTTATTTGACAGAGAGAGACAGCGAGAGAGGGAACACAAGCTGGGGGAGTGGGAGAGGAAGAAGCAGGCTCTCAGTGGAGGAGCCCGATGTGGGGCTCCATCCCACAACGCCGGGATCACACCCTGAGCCGAAGGCAGATGCCTAACAACTGCGCTACCCAGGTGCCCCCGTTGAATGATTTTTAATTCACAGAGTTGTGCACCCATCAGCCAATGGGGTGGCTGTGGGTGCTCCTGCCCCGATGTCGAAGACCGGGGGGTCGGGGGCGTTAGGTGACTTTTCCGTGCTCCCGAGCCCCGTGCTGTGCCGCGGACAGGGAGACTTGAGGCTGCTGTGTGTGAAAGCCTGTGCACATTGATGTTTTTACCACATGGATTTGAATATCACAGATTTAAATCACGTCCTTGGAAACATAACCACTCACAGCCAAAACCCAGGGTTTACTCTGAACCTCCGTGTGCTCCCCCAGGTTCAGACCCTTCGCTTGAGAAAAGCGCCGTATGAGTGAACAGCAGGCCACACGGCCCCCCATCCAACGTCCCTCCTCTGGTCTGGTGGTCAGGCCCCGAGTGGGAGGGATTCTCCAACTTCCCTCTATCCTTACGGGGATGCCAGGCGCAGTATGCTCTCTTACTGCTCAAGTTCCAGCCGGAAAATGCTCCCCGGCTGTGTCTGTCACGGGAAACCTGGATGGCACCCGTCCCTCCACCTCTTGGTCCTGTGTTCATGTGTTTGATGCCCACGCTCACCCCTGGCCAGCCCCGACAGAGAGCTCGGCCCCTGTTTAAGCTCACCCCCGAGAGTCCACTCCCACAGATGCGTCCGTGGGCTGGGCCGGGTGGAGAAGGGCGCTCACGTTGCACATCCTCAGAGGTCCCTTGTCGGCCAAGCCACCGCTGGTTTTTCCCTCCCTCCCCAGCCTACATCCTCAGCAACACCCAGCCCCTCCCGCCGGCCCCTCCCCGGCTGTGGCCCCAGCTCCATCAGCAGCCCAGTCCCTGGGCCCTGAGAAGGCAGCACAGTGACCCAGTTCGTGGTACTAGAGCATATTCGTAAGGGGGGAGGTCTCGGTGTTTCCCAGGAGGAATTCTGGTGAACGAGTCTCTCCATCGTGACCCACACACTGCGCACAGCCCGTAACCTCGCTCCCTGTCCTCGTCCACCTCGCACCCACTTAACGCAGGGAGACTCGGACCTTCCGCTTCTGTCGGCCGCCCCTCCCCTCCCCTCCGTGGACTTGGGAGTCAAAATCTACCCGTACCTGTGGGTGACAGTCACGGTTCGTGCATGTAGGGGTCCATCGAGGAATAGAAACACGAGTTTTCTTAGGTTTAGAGCGATGAAGACCAGGCCTCACAATCTCAGAGACCTCCCTCAGTGCCCAGAAACCGTCCTGGAGAACTTCTGCCGTTCTGTACGCTCCCCTCCTCGCCGTTTTCACTGGTGTCCCGGCTCGTTGGTAGGTAGAGTGTGTCCCGACAAGTCTACTCACTTGACACCTTCCCGACGTGTATTGTCGCCGGGTACATGGTTCGTGGGACCTCCTAGGCCAGTGTCACCCCCGTCCCGTGAGGGGCACCCTCCCCCCGGGGCACAGCCGTCCCCTCTGTCCTCCGCCCCCGCTTGCTCACTGAGATCCGTTACCGTTCACAGCCGGGCCCGTGTTTCCAATTTTGTTCATCTGTATCATATACGACATAGGTAGACACCGGTTTCTTTTGATTAACAAGGTAATATTCTGGATCATTTTTTAAAAAATCCCCTTCCCGCTGAGGTTTCGGGGCTAGTGTTTGTAGTTGTTACTGCCGTCTGAGAGTCATTGTGCCTTCTCCTAGGTAACTCCTGATCTCAGGCAGGTCCCTACCCTGGTGAGGTCAGGGGTCTTTGAGACTCAGGCAGGCTGTGCCACCAAGAATGTGCACGTGTCCTCAGGGAACTCATGTGCCACCTGAAACCCATCCTCGGACCCCCCTGGAGTCCTTCACCTCGCTCCTGGAAATGACCCTCCTCGGGGTGCCCCTGAGAGTGGAGGGAGCCGGGGCCTCTGGTGATGACCCCAGGGGGGAGACCCAGGAGAGCTGGGGGGTGCACAGTCACCCAGCACTTCCTGAGCACCTGCGACCATGTTAGCACCTGTGTGCTGACCCTGGAGGACCCCGGGGGCCTCCGGGATGGACGGGGCCAGTCTAAGTGCTAGGGGACTGGTGGGGACTTGAGCAAGCCAAAGGTGCCCAGAGCTCTGAGATTGGAGGAGGGCTGGGGTGGCCGGTGGGCAGGTGACGCCCCTGCACAAACCCCAGACTGGGCTCGGTCCCTTCCTGGCCCCTCCCGCGCTCTCGTGTCCAGCCTCCTCTGCGGCGGGACAGAACGCTCACGTGTCGTCCTTGTTTGTAACACACTTTGCAGGCAGTGTGGACTGGACTGGACCCTGGGAACCAGCACGTCTCCAAAAAGCCACCCTTCTGTGCCTGGCCGCCACCTCGCCTCTCGGACCGCAAGGTAGGAGCCCCACCGAGCAAGGCCCCGGCCCGCGGGGGTCCTGGACCTCTGGGGGCGCCGTGTTGTTGGGGAGCAGTGGGGTTGGGGTGCCGGGCGCGCAGCCGACTCACGTCCAGAGGCTCAGGTGTCTGTGTTCCGCATCGCGGGGTGGGCGTCATTCTGCCGTTGCACAGGTGCTCCCGACTGCCGTCCAGGCCCCTTCGGACGGTGATCCAGTAATGAACTGTTAGATCCCGTCTTATCTGCGGTGGGAACGGATAGACTCAGGTGGGGAAGGCAGGGCTGGCTCGAGGAAGAAGGCGCTGTGGTCCAGGCTGCGGGGCGGGGAAGGCCGGCATGGAGGAGGGCGGGCCCGCATGGGGATTGACCATCCGAGGCCTTCTGCACAGAAGGAGGTGGCTTATGCATCCGAGTGGGTCGGGTCTGGGCCGGCTCGTGGGCACATGACCCCGGAGATCACCAGGAAGGGGGCAGGGAGCGTCTACACCCTTGACCTGCTGGTGTTGTGGGGCGCTCTGTAAACCGGACTTGGGGGCACAGGAGGGGGCTTTAGGCGAGGAGGCGTATGACCCACAGCCCACTCCACTGACTCCCGCGTCGGGGAGCCCCCGGGCTGCGTGGGTGCGAGGAAGACCTTGGCGGTCTTGAGCATGAAGGTGCTGCATGTGGGCAGCGGTCACGCCGGGCAGCAGCCCGGGACACTTGGCACCGGACAGGCCCCTTGAATGTCCGTGTGAGGGAACCTCTGGTCTCGCACCTTCCGCGTCATGGATCCGCCATGCACAGCCACCCGGGGCTGGACACTCCCGTTCTGACCTAGAGCCCTTCCTCCCTCCTCTTCCTCCCCGGGGTCCGTGGGCCCACACACCGTCTGTGTCAGCTCCTGTGTCGTGCTCCTTGAGGACGGGCCGACGCTTGCAGAAGGGAGCGGAGAAGAGAGCACACCACGTCAGCCCGGGGCTGGAGTGAAGAGCCGAGCGGTTCCCATAAACTAGAGGCCACGAGGGTGAGCTGGACACGTCCGCCCCCAGGAGCTGAAGGGAGCGTCCTGATGCCTTTGCTGCCCTTCACCTCTCTATGCAGATCCTTGATCCCCCAAAGCAGGCCGGTGGCGTGAGCGTTCTGTGTCACCCGTGGCATCTGTTTATGTGACGGGGGACAGGGAAGAGGTTGCCACGCAAACTGAAGGCTTTCCGGGGCTGCGGCAGCTGATCCATGACACCGTTAACGCAAGTACGAGTGGCCCCGGGTGCCCAGACCCCTGTCGCACTCAGCACCGGGAGAAAGAGAAAGAACAGGTCAGATCAGATCTCACCTGTGCCGTCCTCAGAGTCTCTCTTTCATCGTAGCCTTTGCTGCTTGATGTCTCTCCTTCCTGTTTTTACCCGTTATTTCCGTCTTCACGGACACGCCGTTCCTCCACGAGAGCTGGTCTCCGACGTGTCTGCGGGGACGCTGTGCTTTCGTCGGTGCAGCTTCCTCGTCGTCACGGGCCTGTGCTGTCCTCGCTGTATCCACCTGCTCGGGGTGACCCTCAAAACCAGCTCTGAAACGGCCGGTTCTGAACGAGAATGTGCCGCAAGACGGAGCACGTCCGTCCTCTGGACGCGGGCGTGGTCCCACCCCTGAGACAAAGCGCGTGCGTCCTCTGGACGCGGGCGTGGACTCCCACCCCTGAGACAAAGCGCGTCCGTCCTCTGGACGTGGGCATGGACTCCCACCCCCGCTCCTTCCCTCTTGTTCTCACCACGAGGGCTCAGGCGCTCCGGGAATGCAGGTGAGTCAAGGGAAGAGGAGCCGTTGGGCCTCAGAGTGGACTGACAGCCGGGGCGGCCAGTCCGTGCAGACCCGCAGCGCGCCCGTGGCCTCTTGAGAATTCAGCGTGGTCTGCGTTATCTCGGTCACTCCTTCCGCGTCCATGTCCTGGTCCGGAAAGCGGGGACAGTGTCTGCAGATGCGGGGTATATAACCGTGCACCCGAGAGCCCGTCGCCTGGTATGTGGTAGGCGCCCCATAAATGCAGTTCCGTTTTCTCCTTTGCCCACTCTCCTCCTCTTCTGACTTACCGCACGTCCGGGGTGCTTTCTCCCCAGCTCTGGAGCTCGAGGAGCGCAGACCGCACCTTTGCTTCTGTACCGATCCTCGTTGGCTGTGTTATCTTCAAGCACATTATTCCTTCTGCGTTAGAGCGGCTGCGTGCCCTTGCGAGCGGACCTGGGGTCTCACGACCATTGGCACACTGTGGCTCTGTCCAGTCTCCCCAGCGGGTTTCCAGGGAAGCGGCCAAAGGCCATGTGTTCCGAGGTCTGTCACGGAAGGTTCTTCCCTTACAATCCCATGGTGAAGGTGCTCGGTCTGCAGACTTCCCGAAAAGCCAGCACTTCCTTCTACTTACAGACTTTAGTCCTCGTTTCTAAAATGAAATCCCACGTCGCGGCCGGTTTCAGCCAGTCTGATTTTGGTAGCGTGTTGGTGTATTTTCCTTCATGCGTCTTTGACCCGCCCTGTTTCCTTAAAGTATTTTTCTGTTTTCCTTTTTTTCCCCTGGGACTTTAGCCGCACATATATTCAGGGCATTGGCGTTGCCCCACGGCTCACAGATGTGCTGTTCATTTTTTTTTTTTTAGGTATTTTGGTAGTTTCTATCCCCATTTTCCATCTCAGACATTGTAATTTTAATTTTAATTCTAGAATTCAGCTTATGTCTTTTTTAAAAAGATTTTTTTTTTGAGAGAATGAGCACAAGCAGGGGGAGGGGCAGAGGGAGAGGAAGAAGCAGGCTCCCCGCTGAACAGGGAGCCCGATGTGTGGCTCGATCCCGGTACCCTGGGATCATGACCCCGGCCGAAGGCAGACGCTTAACGACTGAGCCACCCAGGCACCGCTAAAGATTTTGTTTTTAAGTAATCTCTGTACCCAGCGTGGGGCTTGAACCCATGACCCCGAGGTCAAGAGTTGCCTGCTCCCCCGACTGAGCCAGCCAGGTGCTCCAGGTTATGTCTTTCTGTGTCTCTCTCTACACGCTTTTGTTTTCCTTTCCCTTCTGGGGCATGCCTATGGAGCATAATAGCTGTGTTTAGTGTCCCGTTTAATAGCGATCATCGCCCTTTCTGCATCTGTTTCTATTGATAATTTCTCTATCGTTACAGGTCATGCTTTCCTGTTTCTTTGTCTGCCTTGAATTTTTGACTGCGTCCCAGACATTGTAAATTTTATGTTGTTGGTGTTGGGTGTTTTTTTTTTTTTTTTTTTCTAATTCCTTTAAGTATTTTTGAGCTTTGTACTGGGATGCAAGTTACTTGGAAACAGTGATTCTCTCGAGGCTCGATTTCCCACTTGGTTGGGTGGGACCGAGCAGCCTCGAGGCCCGGGGCTCCTGTGGCCAATCCCTGCAGTGAGACCCTTCTGCGGCTCTGCGGGACGCGTGCCCACGGCAAGGGTCTTCGCTCCAGCCATTCCCCGACCTGTGTGAGCTCCAGGAATGCGGCCCATGCCTCCCACGGGCTCCGTCCCTGGCTCCAGCACGCATGTGCAAGGACCGGGGGCAGCTGGCTCCCTCCTCTGCGACCCTCAGCTCCGTCCCTTCAGCCGGGCGATCCTGGGACTTCCCTCACCTGTCCCTCTTGTCTCAGGGCTCCGTGCCCGGCATCCCTGTCGTCCACTGTTCTGTCTGGCTTCTTGGTTGGGTGAGGGGGGGATGGTAATTCCAGTCCCTGTGACTCCCTCACAGCCGGAAACAGAAGTCCTGTCTGTACAGAGACGTGTTCGTCTGTTCTGTGTGGCTCTTGTTTATGCTGATTTTGTGGGTGACGGAGCTGTTTTCACGTTGGAAAGAAAGGCCATCATTTCTCATTGTTCTGTTCTGTAGTTGGGACAGGATGAATTTAATTCCGCGTCGCTCGCCGGCAGCGGGGGCAGGCGGGTCTCTGGGACCGAGTACCCCCTGTGTGCGGATCAGTGCTGCCCAGAATGAGGAGTCTGCCCTCCCTGCCCCACACCTCATGTCAGAAATGCAAAGAGCCCCACTTCCTCCTCCTCCTTCTCCTTGCAGTTTTGTTGTGCAAACAAGGAGCCGTGTGAGCACAGGGTTGGAAGTCACACTTAGGTTCAGATCTTCGCGTTGCCACTGATACATCACGTGACTGCGGGCAGACTGCCAAAACTCAGTCTCTTTCTTCATCCGTAATGTAGAAATATAAAGCCAATTTCTTTCTTTTTTTTTTTCTTTTAAGATTTATTTATTGAAAGAGCAAGCTTGCAGTGCCGGGAGGGCAGAGGGAGAGGGAGAGAATCCCAAGCAGACTCCACACTAAACACAGAGCCCGACGAGGGGCTCAATCTCACGAGCCTGACATACGACCTCAGCCAAAATCAAGGGTCAGACTCTTCACCGACTGAGCCTCCCAGGCGTCCCTAGAAGGCCTGTTTCTTAAGGATAGAAGTGACCGTGGAAAACTGCTTCACAAATTTGCAGGTGCCCCAAGCCAGGCCTCCCTTCTCCCCTTCTGCCCCGTCCTGTCCTTGCAGTCTGTCCCTGTCCTCCTCCCCAGGCCACTAGTGCAGTGTGGGCCTCCCCACTCCCCTTGCCAACATCTCTTTACTCTCATTTGATTCCTGGTTTTCTTAGGTTGCAGTCCCTGGGAAACACACCTTGAGATGGTGTGTGTGTATGACGCCTGCTGGGGGGGTGCCCTGGGGAATGTTCCGGGTGAGACAACAGGGGCCGCCGGACGGGCAGGGGAAGAGCTGCCCCAGAAGCCCCCGTCAGCCCAGAGGACGTGTGGGGAGACCTCTGGAACATGCCTCCCATGGAAGCACGGTGGCCAGGCCCGTGAACTCATCTCCCTTTCCTCCCCACCGGTCCGCAAGGATTCGGAGCGGGGCCTCCTGGCAGCCTGGGGAAGGCAGGAGGCGTGCCCCCTGCACTGATGGAGTGTCTCTCTCTCCCCTGCTTCCACGTGAACGGGATACCAAGGACCTGGCACGTAAGAGGTGTTGATAAAATGTTTTCCCTTCTCTGCTTAACGTACTCCCCGGGTAATCTTTAGATTCTGGGATAGTAGACACGCTGAAGCTGCCGCTCCCGTTTGGCATTATCGTGTCACTGATGTGCGCTGACATTTAGTCCTCACCCTCTCCTGCCTCCCGACGAGGTGCGTGATGGTGGGTGACCCCTGTAACCCTGGGGGAGGCACTGTTTCCCCCTTTTCCCAGAGGAGAAGGCTGGGACTGCGACAGCTTGAATGTCTTATCCAGGCTGTGCTGTGTCCCCCCATCCTAACTCCTGCTCCCTTAGCACGTGCCTGCATTTGGGGAGCGGGTCTTTAAAGAGCCACTTACGTTAAAATGAGGTCACGAGGGGCGCCCATTACTGCCGTGGACTCGCAGGTGTCAGAAACACTCACCAGTGGCGCCTCTGCTTCTGAAGCTGGGGCCACTTCAGAGCAGCAAGGGAGAGACGCACAGGGCAGGGACTGAGCCGGTCCCCGCCCAGGGAAAGGTGGCAGGCAGATGGCTGTCGCCCATAGGAAGAAAGGCCACGAGTGTGGGGAATGGGGTAAAGGCTCCATTCGTGACGCACACCTTCTAGTCCACCTTCTGGAGAGAAGCCCTGTGAGAGTGGTGACTTTGGGAAAACGTCCAAGCAGAGCTCCACCCTCATTCAGCATCACGGGACCGTGCGCGCCTGGAAGAACAGGACAGCCTTTCTAGGTGCTCGACAGGTGTTTCTGGCATAACCTTTACGTCTGCATTCACAGCTGGAACGTTCCCATACTGTAACGAAAACTTCCTGCTTTCAGAAGCCTCACACACTGCATGGAATTCAGGTTCTGTCGGAGATGGAGTGAAAAGCTTAGTTTTGAAGACGAGGTCTTCGTGCAATAGTTAATATTACAAAAACCCGATTATATATTTGCCCACAAAAGGGATAAAAAGGCTCCTGAAAACGTTCTTTGCTTTGGGTTGGAATTTTAATCCCCACGTCCGGTCGTGTCTTGCTAATCAGAAGCATCATCGCTGGGTATACATCCATTCGAATAGTCAAAAATAAATAAATAAATAAATAAAAAGAATGAATTATTCTTTAACAAAGGCAGCTTGGGAAGCAAAATCTCTTTTTAAAGATTTTATTTATTAATTCAACAGAGATAGAGACAGCCAGTGAGAGAGGGAACACAGCAGGGGGAGTGGGAGAGGAAGAAGCAGGCTCATAGTGGAGGAGCCTGATGTGGGGCTCGATCCTGTAACGCCAGGATCACGCCCTGAGCCGAAGGCAGACGCTTAACCGCTGTGCCACCCAGGCGCCCCAAGGGAAGCAAAATCTCTTAAAACACAGGGCACGAGGGTGCAAAGAAGAGGGCCTTGATGTTTATGAGGTTGGAAACCACTGCAGTAAATTACCTTGAAGGCTCCTCAGATTCCTCCTTATTGTCCTAAACGTCGTCCTCGCGGTACAGCACTGTAGGGGCAGATAGAGGACCCTCCCAATTCCTTTTATAAAAACACAACGCTAAACTTCCAGTTAGCCGAGGTTCTGATTAGCTAGAACCGGGGATAACTATGAAAATGTAAGCATCTTTAATTTTTCACTCAAGCGTATCCCCGATGAGAGCTATGGTGAATTCCTTTTGCTTCCCAAATATACTCAAAGATATTCTCATATAAAGAGATTACTAGTTTACATGAGATCACTAAGGCCTTAACCCTTTGAGGCAGGGGATGGGGTGGGGGTCGGCAGGCTTCTGGAACCCTAGGACCAAACATCGACCACAAGCAGCCAGCTGTCAGGGACGCTGTGGACATCCCGCTGCTGTTCGGGACGCCCCTCGGGGGAAGCCACAGCCCGCAGCGCTTTGACCTTTAACCGGTCATACTCCTTACACCAGCCACAAAACCCCACTGCATCTTACAGATCTTATATTCTGCTTGTAAAAACTTTATCTTCTGCGTAAAAAGGCTGAAAGCCCCCGATACTCTGCTGTGTGCCAACAGTAAATTTCAGCGTCCTCATTTAAACCCCACAGTCACCCCTGACGTGAATGATGTTACCACCATTTCGTTAAGGGGGAAGATAAGGACCAGAGAGGGCTCACAATTTCCTCCAGGTCCTGAAGCCAGCGCATCATGCCGAGACTCAGACCCACGTCTGAGTGCTTCTGCCTCCCGGGCTCCCTCCGCTGTGCCACACAGCCCCTCCTGAAACCCTTCACCGCGCTGAGGTGCTCGCTTAAATGACCCCAGGCGACCGGGGTTCCAAAGGTGCATGGCCAGAGCTGCTCAACCACGGCACTATTGACATTTGGGGCTAGGTAACTCTTCGTTTGTGCGGGCATTTTTATCCTAAGCTATCGATGCCCTTCGTTTCTTCCCAGCTGTGACCAGCACAGCGTTTCCAGATGTTGCCAAAAGTCCTCAAGGGGCAAAGCCACCCCAGCTGAGAACCCCGGGTCCCCTCTGTGCATCTCGCAAGCTGCTCTCACTGCGGAAAGACCCGAAGTGGAGATTCTCCTGTCTTACACCGTCCCGTTCAGTCCCTCTCTCATCTGATGGCTCGTGTGTTAGCTGACCATCTGTAGGTACATGCCAGCGCAGGGAGGGTCTGTGGAGGGGCTGCGACCGCCCAGGTGTGCTGAGCCTAATGCTAATGGACTGTGACTGTCCAGATGGGCGGAGCCTAATTACCAGAACTGTGAGCTGCACGGTTCTGCTTGGCCTCTCCAATTCTCAAACCAGCTGTGTCCCCTTGCAAAGCCGGGGGTCGAGACAAAACCACTGCCCTTACAGTCACCTGACCTTTTGCAGCAGACTTCCTCCCAGCTCAGGCAGCTCACATGCTGTGCGCTGGCGCGCTCTGATTCTGCCCTGACACCTGCTGTTCTATCTCCTGGGGCTACCAGAGGACACCCTCCTTCCTCTGCGGGACACCCCCCTCTGGCCCTTGTGTCCTGGCCTCCAGCTGTCCTCCTGCCATTGTGGCTTCCTCCCAATGAGTGGATCATCACACACGTGTAAGGACGAGAAGAGGGGAATACGCATAAAGCACATTCCTAACCGGAAGGATGTGTCCCAGAGAGAGACCGAACCACCCTCAAGTCCCTAAAGCAGATTCACATCTGTCACTGGACCCGGGGTCGGGGCTGAAATGGCTTCTTCCACGAAGAATTGAGTTCTGGGGCTGCTGCCAAGGTGACTGCTAATGACTTCAATGACGGTAGACATTCCCTGAAGCATTCTCCAGTAATTACAGCCCGGGGACCACATCCGGTGTCAGGTCGGAGTCAGAACAATGACCTCTACGTCCGCGCTCTGCCGCCTGGTTACACTCCCATGTCTTTCTGCCTCCAGACGCTTTCCAAAGATAAACATCCTCATAGTGCGATAAGAACGGCCTCCCTCAGGCCACCGTGGCTCCCTTAGGGCCCCATCACCTCCAAGTCCTGTCTGCAGGCTCTGTCGCCGCCCCCCAGTGGCTCCCCGGCGTGCAGCCTCTGGTGTTTAAGGAAGGCTGTGCGCCCCTCTAAGGCCTTCCCACAGGCGCTGCATTCAAAGGGCCTCTCTCCAGTGTGGACCCTCTGGCGACTGAGAAGGTGGGAGTTCTGACTGAAGGCCTTCCCACATTCGGGGCAGTCGTAGGGTTTCTCTCCCATACGCACACGGTGGTGTTTAATGAGGTCTGAGCTGCCCCTGATGGACTTCCCGCACTTAGCGCAGGGGTAAGGCTTCTCCCCCCTGTGGATTCTACGATGCCTTGTGAGGTCTGAGCTCTGCTGGAAGGATTTCCCACACTCTGCACACTCATGGGGCTTCTCTCCTGTGCGAGTCACCAGAGGTCCCACGAGGTCTGAGCTGCCCGGGAAGGTTCTAGCATGCTGGTCGCACCGGCCAGCTCTCTCTTCCCCGTGAGTTCCCTGCTCATCCCCAGGCACCTGGGCCTGGCTCAGTGTCCTCCCACGTCCCTGGGGTTTCTCTGCAGTGTGAAGCCTCTGGTGTTTGAGGAAGGCCGTGCACCAGAGGAAGGCCTTCCCGCAGGCCCCGCACTCATAGGGCTTCTCCCCGCTGTGCACTCTCTGGTGCTGGACGAGGAGCGAGCGCTGCCAGAAGGCTTTCCCACACTCGCCGCACGGATAAGGCTTCTCCCCGGTATGGATTTTCTGATGCGTGAGCAGGTGCGACCTCTGGCTGAAGGCCTTCCCGCAGGCCCCGCACTCGTAGGGCTTCTCGCCCGTGTGGATTATCCAGTGCCGGATCAGGTCTGAGCTTCCCCGGAAGGTTTTCCCACACTCCGTACACTCATAGGGCTTCTCCTTCCTGTTGGTTCTCTGCTGTCCCAGCTGGCCCGCGTCGGAAGGGCAGGCCTGCTGGCACCCGGCGTCCCGGCCTGCGTGCAGCCTCTGGTGCTTGAGCAGAGCCGTGCGCCCGCTGAAGGCCTTCCCACACCCACCACACACGTAGGGCCTCTCCCCGCTGTGCAGCCGCTGGTGCTTGGTGAGGCGTGCGCGCTGCCTGAAGGCCTTGGCACACTCGCGGCACTTGAAGGGCTTCTCCCCGGTGTGGGTCCTCTGATGCGTGACAAGGTGCGAGCTCTGGCTGAAGCTCTGGCTGCATTTGTGGCACACGTATGGCTTCTCTCCAGTGTGGACTCTGCGGTGAGTGACCAGGTCCGAGCTCTGGTTGAAGGCCTTGCCGCATTCGTGGCACATGAACGGCTTCCCGCCACTGTGGGACCTCTGGTGCAGGAGCAGGTTGGAGGTCCCGCGGAAGGCCCTGCCACACTCCTGACATTCGTAGGGGTTCTCGCCGCTGTGCGTCCGCCGGTGCCTGGCCAGTTTGGAGCTCTGGTTGAAGTCTTTGCCACACTCGCGACACGTGTAAGGTTTCTTCCCGGTGTGAATTCTCTGATGAATAATGAGATTTGAACTCTGGTTGAAGTCCTTCCCACATTCATCACACATGTAGGGTTTCTTCCCCGTGTGAATTCTCTGGTGGAAGATCAGGTTTGAGCTCCGGTTGAATGTTTCTGCACATTCCTTACATTGATAGGTTTTCTTCATATTACTGGTTTTCTGGCATTGGGTGACTTCTGCCTTCTGCTGGAAGCTCTCGCCACAGACCTCATGTTTGTGGGATCGTTCTCCTGCAGAAATTGTTCTTTCTCTCCCATTACATCCGTGGCCTCTCTCTCCTGCAATGGCTTTCTCGGCAATGAGATTCAGTTCCCTGGTACCTCTCCCCTGGCACCTCAGTGACCTGTCCGCAGGGTCACCAATTTCAACCAACCCACGGTCCTGGAGGATCGGTCTCTGGCCTCCTTCGGATCCAACCCTTGCTGAATCTTTGTCTCCGGGAATGTCCATCTTTGACTTCTGGCCCGTTCTGGTGTTCCTGGTCTCCGGACCTGAAATGGTAAGTAGACCATGATAGCATTCCTAAAATACAAACATCACCTCTTCCCCACACTGAGAAGTCTAAGAGGGAGGAACAGAGAGCTGAGAAGAGGACTGTGTCCCGGCTGGGGCTGAGAGTCGGACCTTTTTAGAGACTGGCCAGCACCGGAACGACCCTGCTCGTGCTCACTCTCTAATAAATAGACACAATTTTTAAAAGCAAAACTGAATGAGGTGGCGCACCAGCACCGGGAAGAGAACGCCCTTCCTTTTCCTTTCCCTATGGCCTTGCACTGTCCCTCCGCCGTTCATGGACAAAATCAAAACCTCGTGCCAGCTGGTGAGGGAGAAACGGTGCAGATCCAGTAACACAAGCAGGACGGAGGAGGGCGCAGGAGGAGGTGAGAGCCAGTCCTTCCAGGACACCAGGGCGGGGGCCACGGGGCAAACCCAGAACTGTGCACCCCCCCCCCCCATGAGGCAGGACTCCCTTCGGCACAGACTGGAAGCACCTGGCCACAGGCGTCAGAGCCGCTGGGAACCCTTGATCTTCTGATCCCACGGATCCTTTAAAGACTCTCCTTTTTTGTTTCACCCCAAACCCAGAGAGCTGAGAGTGTGCGGACACCCCGCCCCCAGTGGGACCATCTCTGCCTCCCAGCGTCTCCTCCCCACAGAGCTTCCTCGGAGCGCAGGCCTGGCGCCCAGCATCCTCCCTGACTCACTCACGGCCACACCCCGCAGCCTCCTGAATTCCCGAAAAAGCAGCTCCCGCTCAGGAACCACCCCTGAGAGAGTGGCAGACGCTCTGTACCTTCCCTCCTCTTAGAGCTCCGCTACGTCACACGTCACCCTGGCTCTCAGCAGCCAGTCCTGTCCTTGCTCTAGAAAGGGGTGAAACCCCGGGCTACCCTGTCTGAGGGACTCCTCACCTTCACTGTATTTCTTCTCTCCCGCTTCCCGGGGCTGATCTGCCCTCTGAGCCCTGCTGTGGGACACGGCACCACACTAGGTGAGAAATAATGAGGAATGCAGGATGACACCGAGGACAGAGTCCCTCTCCTTGGGGAGCCCGTGCTGGGCTGGGGGCTCAGGAAGGGTATGCATGGGGTGTCCTGGGACCCCGCGGGAAGAGCACATCCTTGAGGGGGGATGAGCAAGGAAACTTCCGGAAGGACAGAGCTTCTAAGCTGAGGCTTCAGAGACCACATGAGATAACCAGACTTTCCATGAGGCTCCCACACGTGTATGGGCGGGAGTGAGAGGAGCCACGGACGTCCATGCACGCACCATGCAACGGAGCCCAGGGTGCGGGATGGCAGAAGGCAGAGCTGGGAAGTGCTGGTCAACTTGTGGAAGACCAAGAGGTTTGGGCTTTGTCCTGAAGGCCACGGGGAGCTTCTGAAGGGTTAACGCAGGAGAATGGCATAAGCAGATTTACGGTTTTAGAAGACTGTTCTGATCATTTTCTGGAGGATGGAGGGTCAAGGCTGCGAGTGGGGACATCAGGCAGACAGCCACAGCAGTGACCTGCCTTGGAGCCAGTGAAGGCCCTAGTGAGCTTGGGACGGAGGGCACGGGGGGACAGAGTCCAAACGTCAGAGAAGCAAGACCTGGTGCTGTCCTAGATGGAGGGGCTGAGCGGACAGGGCAGGCATTAAGGATGGCATCCACGTGTCCAACCTGGGCAACCGCCTGAACTGGGTAGCTGGAGGCAAAGACGGGGCGGGGGGGGGGGGGCAGTGGCGGAAGTAATTTCAGACGTGTTGGAGATGCCTGTGGGGCATCCAGGAGAAACGTCTGCGGAGCTGACGGGTCAGCAGGTCAGGAGCCCAGGAGGAACATCGGGAATGCAGACAAAGGCCTCAGAATCATCAGCACACAAGTAGCATCCAAAGCAGAAAAGTGTCACTAACTATGGCTTGGAGTCCTGAGCAGAGCACAGGGTGCGGGAGCGAGCAGAACCAAGTTAGAACCCCGGCGTCTTAACCTCAGCCATCCTCCCCTGGGATGTCCAACAGAAGGAACGGCACTGATCCCACAGTATCGTCATGCCGACGAAGCATTCTGAGCTACTGGGGTTAAGACTTCAATGTATTGAAGGAACACAACTGGGGTTGGAGGGGGAGACACAATTCGACACGTAACAATAGCCCTACTCTACGATTCACCTGTATTCCCAGTATCTCCAGTATCCCCGCTGACTTCCCACACACTGTGCTTCTCCCCATGTTGTCCCGTTGCCCCTGACTCCTGCTCATGATACCACTCCAGCTCTCTTTCATCTACACCAGGAATCCAGAACTCAAACGGCCACAGGAGGCCAGGCACTTCATCAGGACGAGTGAAGGAAGCTAGGTGATGATATATGACAAAATGAGACTTTGCTTCCACCGCAGGGAGCCAGTGGAGATTAGTGAGGACTGGGGCCCTGGAAATTGGATGCTGAGTCTGAAGGTGGAGCTCAATTCCTGCTCAGTGCACCGTGTAGACATGGGAGGCCCCGCGTCGACACGTCTGAGCTTTCGAGACATGCTAAAGCCTAGGTCTTGTGTCAGTAGATGTGAAAGACATTTCCGCATTTTAAAATGTTGGCCTTGGATTAAAATAAAACCCAATGGCGCGAGCGGGAAAACGTTGTCTACAGTCCTACCTGGCCCCGGGGGCCATCATTGTTCAGCCCCCTGACCTACGGAAATACCTCCCACGGTTGCAGGCCCGCCTGTTAGCACCTTCTAACCATTCCAGTCCTTTTAAAGTCCTATTCCCGTGCATGTGTTCCAAAGATAGGGCCCCTACCTAGAGAGGGACCGGGAGACTTACACACTCACGCACACACGTGAAACTAGTAGATGCTTATGACTAAGCACTAGCTCAACGAGCTAAAGGAGATGAAAAGCTTAGAGATGCAGGTGGTAACTCTGGAAGGCTTCCCAGAGAAAACGGCTTTTGAAGCTACTCATAAAAGGATGTGCAGACCTTTACAAAGAAGACACTCGCCTAAACCCCGCCCCCCTCCTTTGAACCCCAAGGGCAGGAACATTTCAGATCAAGTATGACAGCACGTCTGGCCCCGACAGCTCATTCCTGTGGTGCAGTCTGGTCCCCCCTCGGGGCCTCGATCATCCCTGGAGCCCAGAAACCAGGTCTCGCGCAGGGCAGGGAGCAGAAGCAGCCTACAGTGGGGCTGGGCCTGGGGGATCGGCAGCTCGCGGCCCCCCAGGAGGGAACTAGAACCCACCCGGGCAGGGGAAGGCGGCGGAGGGTCGTGGAGGCGCGCGCCGGGAGCCAGGAGGGGGCCCAGCCCCGCCGTCCCCGAGGCTCAAGCCTCTCCCCGCTGGCCGGCCTCAAGGGGTCTGCTCTGCGCCCTGCTTCCCCGGGGGGTGTCCGGGCGCCGGGACCCCCGGCTCTGCGCACGCAGCGGGTCTCACCTCCGGGCCACCCCAGCCTCCCGCTCGGCCACTGCCCCCTCCACGGCGACCATCGCGCAGCCCCGGCTCCGCCCGCATCAGGCGCGCTCCGGGAGCCGGCGGTACCCCCCGCCCCGGCCGCCAACTCCCGCTGCGCCCGCCTCCCGCCCGCTGGGGGGTCTCCTCTACGCAGACTCGGGCAGCTCCCGCGGTGCCCGCCTCCCGCGCTCTCGGGGGTCTCCTCTGCGCAGACTCGGGCGACCCCGCTGAGCCCGCCTCCCGCCTCCTCGGGAGTCGCCTCTGCGCAGACTCGGGCGGCCCTGCGGCGCCCGCTCGGGGGTCTCCTCTGCGCAGACTCGGGCAGCTCCCGCGGCGCCCGCTGGGTCTCGCACGAGTCGACTCCGGGAGGCTCCGGACCGTGCAGGCTGCACCTGCCGGTTGTCCGGAGTCCTAGACCCGCCGGCGGCCGCGCTGCGGACCGTGGGGCCGGGTGGGCGAGACCTCAGCGAACAGTTTTACATTTTACATTTTTGTTCCATTTTTTTTTAGTCTTCCCGCCCCCCGCTTCGCGAAAGCCTTTGTGGACTCATTCGTGGATGCCTTGTATTTGCAATTTCTGTTTGCAATGCCCTGTCCAGGGCTTGGTGACGGATGGGTACACAAGGACAGCTAGCGGAATGTTTAAAAGGGCGAGTTCCAAAGTAAGAAGGCCACTCAGACGGAATCACTCTCCTACCACTTAGGGGCTGTGTGACTTTGGCAAGTTAGTTAACCTGAGTCCCACTTGATGTCGCCCCTTTTCCTCGCTAACTGTAAATGCTGTCTTTACCATTGACTAAGCGTACACATGTATTGGGTTATGCATTTGGGGCTTGCTTCTGTCCACTTATCTATATCTTCTTTGAGAATAAACTTCTTGTGAGCTTTTAAACGTATTTTAGAGTCTGGTAGGGCTGGTCCTATCTCCATTTACTCTTTCTTCTCAGAAAAATTGTGACCATGAATATATTCTTGTAGTTCTTATATTACTCTTAAATGAACAAAATAGAGGGTTTTTTGTTTGTTTGTTTAGATTTTGAGAGAGAGCACGCACAGAGGAGGAGGGAGAAGCAGACTCCCCACTGAGCAGGGAGCCCAGTGCGGGACTCCATCCCAGGACCCTGGGATCATGACCTGAGCCAAAGGCAGACACTTAACTGGCTTAACTGCCCAGGAGTCCCAAACAAAGGGGTTTTGTTTGATATTTTTGGTGTTTGTTCTAAGAACCAAGATCCGCAGGTGGAGTCTTTTGGGTTTTCCACATAAAGTGTCATGTCATCTGCGAAGAGAGAGAGTTTGGCTTCTTCTTTGCCAATTTGGATGGCTTTTATTTCTTTTTGTTGTCTGATTGCTGAGGCTAGGACTTCTAGCACTATGTTGAACAATAGTGGTGAGAGTGGGCATCCCTGTCCTGTTCCTGACCTTAAGGGGAACGCTCTCAGCTTTTCCCCACTGAGAATGATACTCGCTGTGGGCTTTTTATAGATGGTTTTTATGATATTGAGGAATGTTCCCTCTATCCCTATACTCTGAAGCCTCCACCCCCAAATTACTAGAACTCATACAGCAAGTCAGCAGTGTGGCAGAATACAAAATCAATGCACAGAAATCAGTTGCTTTCCTATACACTGATAGTGTAACTATAGAAAGAGAAGTAAGGAATCAGTTCCACTTATAATGGCAACAAAACCCGTAAGATACCTAGGAATAAACCTAACCAAAGAGGTAAAGGGTCTATACTCTGGAAACTACAGATCACTTATGAAAGAAATTGAGGAAGACACAAAAAGATGGAAAAACATTCCATGCTCATGGATTGGAAGAATAAACATTGTTAAAATGTCTATCCTGCCCAGAGCAATTTACACTTTCAATGCAATCCCTATCAAAATACCACTGACAATTTTCAAGGAGCTGGAACAAACAATCCTAAAATTTGTATGGAACCAGAAAAGATTCTGAATCACCAAGGAAATGATGGGGAAAAAAAAAAAAGAAAGAAAGGAAGGAAGGAAGGAAGGAAGGAAGAAAGAAAGAAAGAAAGAAAGAAAGAAAGAAAGAAAGAAAAGAAAGAAAGAAAGAAAGAAAGAAAGAAAGAAAGAAAGAAAGAAAGAAAGAAAGAAAGAAAGAAAGAAAGAAAAAGAAAAACAAAGCTGGGGCATCACATTGCCTGACTTCAAGCTATATTATAAAGCTGTCGTCATCAAGACAGCATGGTACTGGCACAAAAACAGACATATAGACCAATGGAACAGAATAGGGACTCCAGAAATGGACCCTCAACTCTATGGTCAACTAATCTTCGACAAATCAGGAAAAAATATCCAGTGGAAAAAAGACAGTCTCTTCAATAAATGGTGCTGGGAAAATTGGACAGCCACATATAGAAGAATGAAACTGGACCATTCCCTCACACCATACACAAAGATAAACTCAAAGTGGATGAAAGACCTCAATGTAAGACAGAAATCCATCAAAATCCTAGAGGAGAACATAGGCAGTAACCTCTTCGACATCGGCCCCAGCAACTTCTTTCAAGACACGTCTCCAAAGGCAAGGGAAACAAAAGTAAAAATGAACTTGTGGGACTTCATCAAGATAAAAGGCTTTTGCACAACAAAGGAAACAGTCAACAAAGCTAAGAGGCAACCCACAGAATGGGAGAAGATATTTGCAAATAACATTGCAGGTAAAGGACTGGTATCCAGGATCTATAAAGAACCTCTCAAACTCAACGCTCAAAAAACAAATAACCCAGTCAAAAAAAATGGGCAGAAGACAGGAACAGACACTTCTCCAAAGAAGGCATACAAATGGCTAACAGACACGTGAAAAATACTCAACATCACTCGGCACCAGGGAAATTCAAATCAAAAACCACATTGAGATACCACCTTACGCCAGTTAGAATGGCTAAAATTGACAAGGCAAGAAACAACAAATGTTGGAGAGGATGTGGAGAAAGGGGAACCCTGTTACACTGTTGGTGGGAATGCAAGTTGGTACAGCCACTTCGGAAAACAGTGTGGAGGTCTCTCAAAAAGTTAAAAATAGGGGCGCCTGGGTGGCACAGCGGTTAAGCGTCTGCCTTTGGCTCAGGGCGTGATCCCGGCATTATGGGATCGAGCCCCACATCAGGCTCTTCCGCTATGAGCCTGCTTCTTCCTCTCCCACTCCCCCTGCTTGTGTTCCCTCTCTCACTGGCTGTCTCTATCTCTGTCAAATATATAAATAAAATCTTAAAAAAAAAAAGTTAAAAATAGAGCTACCCTATGACCCAGCAATTGCTCTACTGGGTATTTACCCCAAAGATACAGACGTAGTGAAGAGAAGGGCCATATGCACCCCAATGTTCATAGCAGCATTGTCCACAAGAGCCAAACTGTGGAAGGAGCCGAGATGCCCTTCAACAGACGAATGGATAAAGAAGATGTGGTCCTGGGGGCGCCTGGGTGGCATAGCGGTTAAGCGTCTGCCTTCGGCTCAGGGCGTGATCCCAGCGTTGTGGGATTGAGCCGCACATCAGGCTCCTCCGCTATGAGCCTGCTTCTTCCTCTCCCACTCCCCCTGCTTGTGTTCCCTCTCTCGCTGGCTGTCTCTATCTCTGTCGAATAAAAAAAAAAAAAAGATGTGGTCCATATATACCATGGACTATTACTCAGCCATCAGAAAGAACGATTACCCAACATTTGCAGCAATATGGACGGGACTGGAGGAGATTATGCTAACTGAAATAAGTCAAGCAGAGAAAGACAATTATCATGTGGTTTCGCTCATTTATGGAACATAAGAAATAGTGCAGAGGACATTAGGGGAAGGGGGGGGAAATCAGAGAGGGAGCCAAACCATGAGTGACTCTAGACTCCAGGAAACAAACTGAGGGTTTCAGAGGGGAAGGGGGTGAGGGGAGGGGGTAACTGGGTGATGGGCGGTAATGGGTACTGGGTGTTATATGCAACCAATGAATCACTGAACACTACATCAAAAACTAATGATGTACTATACAGTGGCTAACTGAACATAAAAAGACAAATAAAAAGAACCAAGATCTGCTTAAGGCAGAAAATGAAAATGGATGGTGGAGGGAAGGACAGGAGCTACATTTCTGTTGAGACATAATCCTGTGAGGAGTGGTTTACTCTAGTGTCTTAGTCTCTCTTCTGCCCCCACCCCTCCCCCACCTCCTTCCATGAAGAACTATTCTTTCTGATCTCTTCTGGGCTTAGCATGCTTCCCCTGTCAGCAGCGTGGGTCATCACGTGATTCATTTGTGCCACAGATATCTGCAGAGTGCCCACTCTGCCAGGCACTGGGGATGTGGTGAATGTGGAGCCAAACCCAAGGCCCTCTCGTGGAACTTAGAGTCACGTGGACGAGATTCACTTCCACGAATACCTATAAAGCGAGAGCTGTCCTGGGAGCTGCGGACAGTGCACAGTGCCCCGAGACTTCATAAGAGAAGATCTGACCTACGCGGGACGGACTGTGAAGTCTCCCTGGAATCGGGCTTTCTCCAAGAGCCAGACACATGGAGGACAACGAAGTAACAAGCCCATCTCTTTTTTTTTTTTTCAAAGATTTTATTTATTTATTTGACAGAGACAGCCAGCGAGAGAGGGAACACAAGCAGGGGGAGTGGGAGAGGAAGAAGCAGGCTCCCAGCGGAGGAGCCTGATGTGGGGCTCGATCCCATAATGCCGGGATCACGCCCTGAGCCGAAGGTAGACGCTTAACCTCTGTGCCACCCAGGTGCCCCGGCAAGTCCATCTCTAACTCGACACGACTCGGCTCCTGGAACAGGAGCGTGTAGAGGCTGATTTCAGGCCAACAGTCTTGAGCAATGCGACGCAAAAAGGCCCCCAGAGACCCCCTGGTTGGACACAGGCCCGTTGGGGGACCCACCCGAACGTAGCCGCAGGCCCTAACTCACCAATGGGCTACTTACAACCAGGCACAGTTACCAAAGAGGAGAGAATTCCATACGGCCCCATACCTGCTCCCTTCCCCCCTTAAACCGGCCCCCACCCACCGGCTCCTCGAGGACAGTCTCCCCTCTGCTGTCCTGCACCTGCCCCCTTGCAGTGTATTCGGTCAACTTCTATCTCCTTTGTTCTGCCTCAGGTGAATTCATTCACTGCTCGCACTACAGGCTTCCACCCGATCCTTGCCCTACCGTTGGGGGCCCCATCCAATCGAGAGATACCCCATTTAGGCACTGTATTTGGTGGTGTGTCCAGGGACTTTGTGGCTCCTGTGCATTTGGGGGAACCCCACACGCGGAGCTTTTGCCTGTCCGGGACTCTCCCTGGAGTCTCCGGGAATCTCTTGGGACTTGCGCTCTGGGGACCGACTCTAGGCCTCCTTGGGGAACTGATGGCCCCCGGCCTTGATGACTCCTCAGGGAGGCTCCGAAGCCCCAGGGGGAACGGGCCGGACCGCCCTTGCCTTTTCCCTTCGGAGGGACCCTTCCCTCCCTCTCCTTGCTCTTCTCGGCCGTTGGGGAGTCTAACCCTAGTGCCCCTCAGAGGACTGAAGGCCTCGGCCGGCGCGGCTCCCCAGTGCGCTTGGACTGGCCATGGCCGAGAGCATGAAGGGCCCCTTCCCTCCGCTTTCCGACTCCCACCAGACGTGTGCTCCTAGAGACCAGCGCCATTGGCTCCAGCTGCCATCCTGGTCTGTGGGCCAACCATTCCCACGTGGCTGAGTGGTGAGTCCTCCCTCTTTCCCACCCGGTGGGGCCAAACCGGGCTCCAGCCCTTGCTGCTGCTGGGGGGACACCCCCATGGGAAGTGCCATGCCATTAGCTGCTGCTCTCTTCTTGGTGGGACCCCCAGCGTGGTGGGACACCCCAAAAGAGTCAGTCGCTCTGTATTTGCATGACCCCTCTGGGTGATGGGACGCCCCAAGAGTCTGTCTCCTCGGATAGGTCTGGTCCTTTTTCAGGTCAGTGGGATGCCCTGACTGAAATCACGACCATGAATCCGAGCTCCATTCCATATGGCGGGTGCTCCACTGGGAATTGGCAGCCAGTCTTTCCCTTAGGGAACCCTGTCCCTTCCGACTCACTCTTGGGCAGTGTCCTTCAAAGCTGGAACAAATCTGACCCCCAAGGCCTGAGGGAAAACATGTCCTCTTTTTGTGTTTCCTGGCCTCCTGCAAGCTCCCAGATCAGGACATACGGCCCTCCCTCCCTCGGTGCTGTCCTCCAGCGCTATTCTCCAGCTGGACCTTTGCTGGAACGCCTCACCGTGGTCTGCTGTCCCACAGGTGTCTTGCTTGGTGTCATGGCCCTAAATCAGGACCTGGACATAGGAGCCCCTTGCAGAATGTGTGCAACTGTCAACCAGGCTAAATAACCCCTTCCCGACATATTGGATGCTGGCTGCATCACTCTTCCTCCTCCTTGTAGATGTGGGGGCTTCTCCCTCCTTCATTTCCAAGTCAATGGCTATGATCCTTGGAGCCACTGTGGTTAGTCTACCTCGGGCCCGAGGCTTTAAGGAATATTCCCAAGCAGCTGCTGAAACTCCTTTTGTTTTGGGAAGTTCCCCATCTATTCTGGCCCAACATGGACTGCCTATTCCCTCTTGTTGGCGGGAAAACATGGCGTCTGCTCCTCTGTTCGATCTGAAGAGGCTTAAGACCAGGCGTCCGCTTTCTCTGCCCTCTGCCGGGACCTTGCCTCCTCAGCCTCCCTCTCCACCTGTCTCTGCACCACCTGGGGTGCGGCCTGCGTAGGTGACTCCTAGGCCATCCTCCGTGCCTCCAGCGCCATTGGCTGCTTTCTCCCCCCCACCCTAGTCAAGGGTGAAGAACATACCCCTGTATTTGCACCGCCCACTTCAGACTGAAAACTGACAATGGGGAACAAATTGATTGACTTTTAAGCAAACCAGGTGCAACTTAATTTGGTATTTAAGCTAATTTAAGTTTGTTTAATTAAGACCTGTCTTTAGAGTTACCAGCATTAAGTATAAAACTTTTTATCCTACCAAGGTTTACTGAAGGTCAAATAAGCTCGTGATCTCTGTTGCAATTGGTCAGCAGGAAGATGACTTAAAATGATGGTTGATTTGGTCAGTCTCAAAGTTCTCACGGGTCATTGTGAAGATAGCTTTCAAGGTCTTTGGTAACCTGAAACTTGAAACTTTGTTTGAATTTGTTGGGACCTCTAGGTCTTTTCCAAACAGGATGGAGTGCTAACGCATTACTGATCGTAGCTTTCTGTTTTTGGTCTCTTATCGCAGAGAAACAGGGTATTTGAGTGTTGGAAAACATGCTTTGTGCTTACTTGATTCATAAATTTGCCGTCTAACGAATGCTGGTGTAACGATTCACAATTGGTTACTACTTAGTTTCCACTGGAGACTAAGGTTTCTAAGAGTTAAAATTCTGTGGAATGTGGTTAAGGCTGATGGGAATAAGGGAATAAGCAGCTTGGTAGGTAAAAGAGTAGGAGATACGTAAGAAAGATGTAAAAAATGGGAATGTATTTTTGTTGAAGGCGAAAGAGGTAATTTTGTCCTAAGTGAGACTGGTTGCTTGGAGAGAAATGGCTTGGGACAAAATCTGAACACCAAAGAAAGTCGTAGAAGGGTTGCGAAGGGGAACCTTTGGAAAGGAATTTTATGTGCGGTCTGGATGGACTAAGATAGAAATGAATGGATTTTGAAAGTACACTGGTATAAGATTAAAATGTTGCTTTCTCTCTGTTAGAAAGACCCAAGTTTTCTTGGATTGTTGGTTTGCTCTTGAGAAGGACAAAGTCGTTTTCTCTTTTCTTTGCCCAGAAAACCAAAGTTTCTATGTTTCATCTTTATTGGGTCTTTGTTGAGCTGTAATCCTATTTAGGGCACTTGTGCTTTAAAACTTTCCAAGGTTCTGGGGCACCTGCGTGGCACAGCGGTTAAGCATCTGCCTTCGGCTCAGGGCGTGATCCCAGCGTTATGGGATCGAGCCCGACATCAGGCTCCTCCGCTATGAGCCTGCTTCTTCCTCTCCCACTCCCCCTGCTTGTGTTCCTTCTCTCTCTGGCTGTCTCTATCTCTGTCGAATAAATAAATAAAATCTTTAAGAAAAAAAAAAACTTTCCAAGGTTTTAACAAATTTCCCCGAGATCTGAATTGTAAATGAAGTCTCTTTGACTAATCAGGCGTGTTTATTGGTGTGTTGGGTTCTGGTATAAGGTCATCACTTGATAACCGGATTATTGAAGTGCTCTGTGTCACAGAAATAACTGAATTTGCTTATTGATTGAATTACAATCTTGTCACTCGCAGAATGTGTTTCATCCTCAAGGAGATTCATGAAAAGGACTTTTTTGACAAAAAAGTTTTTGTTATCTTTAAAATCATAACATTAGGGGTGCCTGGGTGGTGCAGTTGGGTAAGCGTCTGACTCTTGGTTTCAGCCCAGATGGTGATCTCGGGGTCATGGGATCGAGTCCCACATCAGGCTCTGTACGCAGCACGGAGTCAGCTTAAGATACTCTTTACCTCTGCCCCTCTGCACTCTCTCTCTTAAATACATACATACATACATACATACATACATTTAAAAAGTCATAACATTAACATAGGTAAGAATTTCCAGAACTAACTAAAAGGTTGCATTCAAACGGAATTAGAATTAGTAACATGGGACTAAATACATGGAGGAAGATGATTATACTTTTGTGACTTTTGCTTGAAATGTTGCTGGTTCTTCCAGATTAGGAAAACTTTTCCTTAAGATAGCTAGCTATGACTCACAGAAACGTGATAAAGTACTCGTTTGTGAACAAATCCAAGCATTTAACTTTTCTCTCTACCTAAACCCTCTGAAATTCAAAAGGTCTCAGTAAGTGTTCTTTCTTCCATGACAATCATAGTCATTTGCCTTAGTTCAGTAAGCATCTTCTCCTTGTAACAGGACACCGCTGGAAACATTGGTTATCTTACCAAGGCTTTGACTGGAATGTCATATTTGAGAGACATACAGACTCAGATATGCCCAGACAGCTTTAAGGAACTAAGGTTGACTTTATGGAACCTGGAGCCATAAAGCCCCTTGGAAATGTCGGCCTGATACCTGCCTACTGAGTTCCCAGCAGCCTCACCAGGTGAGTCAAGAATGTCACTTCCTGGCAGGTGAAGGAACCTCAGGATATTGGGGGGACCTCATAAGGAGGAATTCACCCAAATCTGCTGGTATCACAGAGAAGTCTGTTGGCAGGTACTTGGCTTGGCTTCTGGCCTGGAGAGGCTACTAGAAGTTCAACCTAGAGATTCCTTATGGAAAGTTCCAGCAAAGCAGATTTCAAAAGATCTGTATGGCCAACCACTGTTCTTGCTGAACTTATGTAAATATTTAGGCCAAGTTTATTAAAATTGGGCTTGTTTTTTGAGCAAATTAGTCTCAATTTGGCTATTTCTGAAAATAATTGTGATTTTAGAGAGAAAAATTATGTTTCAATAACGCACCTTTGCAGATGTTAAATTCTAGTTCGGGTTGTCTTTGGATGTTAGCTTGACAACTTGAGGCGAACTTCAGAGAACTTGCCACAGGAGCTCCTGTAAAGCCCATCTTCATGCCCGCTATTCTGTGGGGATAACAGGACCCCATGGGCATATGATTACGTGAACAGCTGGAAAATGGGATGGATTCTCCAACAATTGTACAAGTCAGCTAGCACCTGGACCAATTCTGTGTGGCCGGGATGAGAAAACCATTCCTTACGAGCCAGAGCGCACCGCACTCTATGGTGTTCACTGTGGACTTGGGGAAATAAGGGATGACCCCACTGTCTTCATGACGGCGTTGGCTGATGCACCTGGGGATGACTTTATCTCCCCCAGAAAAGCCTTCTCTCACTTGCCAGTGGTTCCTCGTAATTAGGATATTGTTAAGGCTGAACATCAGACAAAGAGGGCTTCTTGATGGCTTTATCCCTTTGCCGTATGTGTCCTAGGAGCCACCTCTGTTGATGTCAAACTGCAAATAGAGGTTTTCACCGAGCATACAAGAGCCGCCTTTAACAAAACCCATCTCCGAGTCAGCCACAAATTCAAAAGCTGGCCCTCCAAAACCGAATGGCCCTTGATATCCTGCCTGCAGCTCAAGGAGGAACCTATGCTGTATAAAACAGTGTCATGTACGTAAACCAGATTACCGGGAAAACGTGAGGGGGTTTCTAATTAGCATGAATATTCACACTGGCACTGTAAGCCTATCCCTCTCTTCCCTGTAATGATGGTTAAGCTCCTGGAGTGGAAGAAGATTTCGTCAGCTATCAAAGGACTCTTAGTTGGTCTTCTTTTTCTTTTTGGTCTTCGGATCCTTCAGTATGCCATATCCCTCGGGCACAGTGTCTCCACCATTGCTGACCACCCAAACCAGGACAGTCCCAAACCTGACCCCTCGTTCTCAGGTAACATACATCCAAAATGTACATCTGGGGATCGGTATACCTCAAGACTCTTTGCAGGACAGAAAGCCGTTTGAACCTGTCTGGACCAGACCCTGTTAAGTTCTCTGGACCACTCCAACAGTGGTAAAACTTCACGGCTTATCCCCATGGATCCGTCTTTCCAGAATCAAGACCCCTCTGGCCCTAGATGAGGAGCCCTGCACCAAGTACGGCTGCTAGCCAGTTGCAGATCTGCACCTGTTAATCAGATGAGACTCGGGGGATGCAAACCCGGAGGCCTGGAGGACCATGAATCCAGCCCATTGCCACTCCCTACTCTCTCGCATTTGATCATTCTATATTAGAAAAACTCCCTATTTTCTTCCCAAAACTCTCATGACTTCTTCCCAAGTCCAAGACTTGTTCTTGACCTTTTCCTTCAGGGTGACCTCTCCAAATTAACTTGGTCACAAATCCTAACTTACCAGGAGCCGCCCCCCCCCCCCCCCGTAATGTCCTACTGTCACAATATAATCATCACCCCTTTTGGGGCCAAGCTTTGTCTTTCTCATTGTCCCCTTTTGGCTTCCTCCTTCCAGACCATGCAACACAAGGATGGTTTTCCTGGAAAGAAACCCATTCATGGCTCTCCTGGCTTCTTCCCTTTTAGGACCCCTGGCCTCATTGTCCTGCTCCTAATTATTGGTCACCCTCTCTCTAATCTGTTTGTTAAACTTGTCTCTTCTAGAATCCAACAATTCCATATATGACTGATGGTTCAACAACGATTGCAGTCCATACCGTGGGAGGGTCCCCTCCCCAAACCCATGGACCTGACCACCAAGGAGTTTCATGAAATGGCCTCTCAGCACATAGTATAATACCATATGCTCTGGTCTGTGACTGCACAGGACCCCTGACGGACTGAGAAGTTCAGCAGGGACATCTCTACACCCCTCATGCAGCAGGAAGAAGCTACTGGAGATGAGACCTCTGCCCAAATGCCAGAGACTTGTCCTTGTCAATCTGTAGGGGGGAATGTAGAGGCCACTTTCAGGCAAACAGGCTTGAGCAAAGGAATGCAGAAAGGCCCACAGTGACCCCTGGCTGGACACAGACAGGTCCATCAGGGGACCCAGTCGAAATATCCATAGGCCCTAACTGACGAGAGGGCTCCTTACAACCAGGCGCAGTTACCAAAAAGGGGAGAATTGCATATGTCCCCATACCTGGTCACCTTCCCCCTTTAAAAACGGCCCCCACCCACCGCCTCTTTGCAGACAGTTTGTCCTCTGCTGCACTGCCCGTGCTCCCTTGTGGTGTATTCAGTCAACTTCCATCGCCTTTGTTCTGTCTTGGGTGAATTCTTGACTCCACCTGCACCAGTGGCTCCATGGGACAGTCGTCCCACATTTGGGGGCCCCCATCTGATCAGGACAGACACCACAGAAGGTCCAATTACAGGAAAAGACTCTGCCTGGCTCTGCGTGGGTCCCCGTCCAACCCCGGGCAATCTCTGTATCCAGTGGATGAGGTGGTCTGATGGGCCAGCTTGGACGCCCACCGGGTGGGGAAGGGAGCCGCGTTGCCAGGAGACCTCTCAGGAAATGGCAAGGGAAGACAGGTGTTGGGTTTGCAAAAAAGAGACAGCTCTTGGAACAAGGAAAGTAGCGATGTCCACCCTGGGCCAGTGGGGGTGGCCGTCCGGGAGCGCGTGCAGAAAGAGTTGGCCCTTTATTTTGTGATAAATTCTCATTGACAGTACTTTTACTTCATCATACGGTATTTCCATCACCTGGGAGACGAGCTGCTAACGTGACAAGTGGAGGTAGACGTGAATGATTATTAAGTGGGGAGGGATTTTTGCAAGGGGGCTCACCGGAAGTTAGCTGATGGGTAAACATTTTCAGTTTGATGAATTTTTTTTCTACCCGGACTCATAACTGTGGAGACTTAGATAATGAATATTTAAAAAAAAACGAGGACCACCCCCCCCCGCCGGACCCCCAAGAATTATCTTTAGGGCAGGAATGTCTCCTTGCTGATGAAGGCTAACGGCACTCGAATTCTTTCATTTTAGTGCAGTGATTTTAGGTTGCCTTTGGAATCATCATGATTCACTGTGGCTTCTAATGTTCTAGGGTCATAGAGATGGAAGGCACCCCATCTTCTCTCCTTCCCCCCTACCTTCCTTCCACAATACTTCCTGGGCTCCTGTATGCGTATCAGCAGCAAACATACACTGAGTTCTAAAAATCTCTTGCTCTGTAAATCAGAGGCCAGGCAAAATCAGGAAAAGAGGAGGGGGAAGAAAAAGATCTTTAAATGAAGAAAAAATCTATTAGTTTGTTTTAATCATTGGCTTTGCCATTTGGTCTGAGAAGCGTTAACAACTTAAACTATCTTCAGAAAATCCTCCAACGTACATCAGATTACAGGGAGAGCAATGGTTATGCCATTTCTAGAAAGGCCTTTAAGTAAATGGCTCCGTTTTCTGTCAGAGTTACAGAATAGCCCCTATCAAATAGGGGCAAAATACTCCGTTATTTTTTCTTAACAGCAGAGCCTATTTCGCCCGGAATGTCTGGACCACTAGGTGGCAGTGGCTTGTTGGCGGGTGGTGTTTGAACGCCTCAAAACATCTTAAACGCACCTTTGTTTTTAGAAGATAGGAAATAAGCTTACCAGTTATAGGAGAGTCACGTGACCTTTGGCCCTTCCTACCCTGTAACCTAAAAGTCTACCTTGTGAAAAAATAATGTCCACAAAATCAAGTTAAACTTTAAAGCAAGTTGCAGAGCAATATTCGTGCTTCCTCCCTTTCTCCCTCGCGGCCTCTCTCACTTCCTTCCCCCCTTCCACAAATATGCATTGAACGCCCACCTCGGGCCCACACTTTCTAAGTCACTGGAAATACAGTGGTGAGCAAAGCCTCAGGACTGCAGCCCCCGTGGATCTCGTCCCCTACAGATGGACAGATGCAGAGATTGCACTTTTTTTCCTTTTAAGATTTTATTTATTTATTTGAGAGAGAGAGAGAGAAAGACATGAGCAGGGGGAGAGGGAGAAGCAGACTTCCCGCTGAGCAGGGAGCCCGATGAGGGGCTCGATCCCAGGACCCCAGGATCGGGACCTGAGCCAAAGGCAGATGCTTCACCAACTGAGCCACCCAGGCGCCCCTAGATTTCACTTTCTTGTTATAGTAAGCAATATTCCAAAGAACATCTTTATTTTTATTTAAAAAAAGATTTTATTTATTTATTTGACAGAGACAGAGAGAGAGAGAGAGAGAGAGCATAAGCAGGGGGAGCAGCAGGCAGAGGGAGAAGGAGAAGCAGGCTCCCAAAAGAGCAGGGAGCCCCCCCCCCAATGTGGGACTGGATCCCAGGACCCTGGGATCATGACCCGAGCCAAAGACATGCTTCACCGACTGAGCCACCCAGGCGCCCCCAAAGAACATCTTTAGATTTGTGCTTGAGTTTCTTTAGGGCAGTGGTTCTCAAAGTGTGGTGTGGACCATGAAATCAAAACTAGTTTCATAATCGTACTAAGATGTCATTTGGCCTTACTCATGCTTACTCTCTCATGAAGGTACAGTGGAGCCTCCCCGAGCTGACATGACATTGGTGTTGCAATGGGTTGGCTACCGAAGCAGATATGAGGATGTTTTCTATTAAGCCAGGCATCAAACAGGTTCACAAAAATGTGACACATGAGGCTCTTCTCACTAATTGTTTTTGTTTGAAAAAATATATAGCTATTTTCATAAAAGTGTTATTTATATCAACATGACCGGATTTACCCTTATTCTAAACAGTAATTAATAAATGTTTTGAATCTTTCTCAGTTTTAATTTCCAATAAGGTAAATATCAGTAGTTTCTGCGTGAACAAAATCTCTTTGGTCTCCTCATTTTTAAGGGCGTAATAGAGAACTGGGACTAGAAAGTTGAAAAGGCACCGCTCCTGGGTCCGTACGCTGCGGGGGGTGTCAGGCCACGTACGGTGTTTGCATTTTCAATTTTACTAGTTGCTGCCCAGTTGTTCTCCAAAGAGGCTAAAACTGACCTTTAAAAAAATATGTATGTAGTTGGGGTTTTGGTTTTGGTTCACTTGTTTGTTTTTTCCGGGCAAATCTCAAATCGTGAAGAATTGTGGAATTATTTTAAACTAGGTTAGTGAGACAACAGAGATTTGATCTATGAGATAAAGATTGAAAATCTTTTCTAAGCAATAGTGGGAAAGGCAAGGGTAATATTTATTTTTAATGTCCTCAGAGGAAGTTTGTCTTGGGTCACTGAGAATAGCATTGTCGAGAGTTGACATTAAATGTATTGGAAAATTTATTTTTGTTTGGTGCCTCATGGGAGCTAGAAGTGTACAAGTTATGCAAATAAGCTTCTTTTTTTTTTTTTTTTACCGTCAGGGAAATTTCATTTCTCGTAAATACCACCTTCTGCAATTTTTAAAAAAGATTTTATTTATTTATTTGAGAGAGAGAGAGAATGAGTAGTGGGGAGGGGCAGAGGGGGAGAGAGAGAGAGAGAAGCAGACTCCCCATGAACAGGAACCCCAACTCTGGGCTCCATCCCAGGACCCTGAGATCATGACCTGAGCTGAAGGCAGATGCTTCACTGACTGAGCCACCCAGGTGCCCCTGCAATTTTATTAAAACCAAATATGTTTTATTAAACCCAATCCTGTTCCACTGATACCCAATTGTAAAAAAAAAAAAAAGTGGAGGCCTCTAATGTTTAAAAAAAAAATTCGCAGGCTGTTAGTTTAGGGGTCACTTAATAAGTGACCAAGATTATTTTGAGCCATTTAGTGTTTTTTCCTCATGGTTGGAATATTTAAATTGTTCAACTGTGGCTGATCTAAAACTTTTAACCGCACTAAATTTGGGCAGTAAGATGTGGGTAAATATAAAACACCGAGTTTTACAGTTGAAGGATCAAGGTACAACAGTATTTGTCGTCTGTTTCTTACAATGGTTCTGCACGTACTGACGGGCACGTCTGCTCTACCAACCCCAGATGTGGCCGCGGTCATTTGTTCCCGTGTATTACTGGTGGAGGGCTTCGGGCAGCCCAGGGGTAAGGCAGGCGCCCTGTTAATTTGCAGACGTGCACCTGCCCTTGGGGCAATGGTAGGAACAGGTGAGGAGTGGGAGCTCCCTAGACTCAGGACACACTCTGAGCCCTAAGGATGCTACTGGTACGACCGCATGGCGAGGACAGACGGAAATCGGTTTTCTTCTGCTAGCAGATTCCCGCAGCCACCAGCCGGGCCGACCCAGGGAAGTGTTTTCGGTGGGACTGGCTGCATTTACTGCACCGGCAGCCGGAGTCCCAGCGCTAACGGGTGCTAACGTGGTTGATCCCGGCCGTTACAGGTGGAGGGTCCCCTTCAAGGGGACGCTAACCCAGACCTGCTGGCCATGGCCTTCTGGATTATCAACTTTATTTGACTCACTGTGAATGGTAGAGGACTTTGAAGTCATCGGCTTCAGCTGTTTATGTGGTAGAAAAATGACCCTCCTAGCGCTCGCTCTGTGCAGACGCTGAATGAGTGGGGTGAACAGATAACTCATCATCCAAACTGGGGCACTTTTGAGAGTGGCGAGGGTGCCGTTCATCCCACAGAGCCATCACATGAAAGTGAAAACCGTCCTGGGCAGACCCGAATCTAGACTCGCTCTAAGGTGTAGGCCTCACCCTGGAGGGCCCAGCATCTCATGGGAAGGAGAGCTGCAAAACCACAGGTGGGGGTGGCTGTGCCCCGTGAGAAGTGCGAGAGGGATGGTGTGGAAGGGTGCGTCTGCCCCGTGGGGAGACCCCTCCCAGAGAAAGCTCCGCTCCCGCTGGGTGCTAAGGGGTGAGTCCCTGGGCATCAGGTGGGGAAGCAGGAGAAGGACGGTCCCAGCAGAAGGAAGGAAGATACAAAGGCTTGGCACCATTTTGATGCTGGGGGGTGCGGGGTGTGTGTGTGTGGGTGGCTGCAATGGTTTCCCAGGGTGGACTGTGTGGTGGGAGGCCAGGAGGCAGTGAAATGAGGCCAGCGGGGAGCAGGTTGTCAGGGCCTGGCGGGGGTGCTAAGGAGTGTGGGGTCTATCTTGGTGGGCACAAGGGAGCCACTGAAGGATTGTCAGCGGGGCCTTGACCGAAATCAAATTGGTGTTTTAGAAAGTTCACTCTGACAGCAAGTGGGAGACAGATGAGGGGAGGAGAGAGCAGTCAAGAGGCTTTTGCATTAAGCCAGATGAAAGTAAGGCCAAGCTTGGGCAGTGATGGTGGGCATGGGCCTTCTGTGTCGGAGCTGACTGCGTGTGAAGGTGATGGAGTCCTGTTACTAAAACATCCAGAGGTCTTGCCTACATCGAAGCGTGGCTGTCCACCGGAGCTGGAACCGTGCCGTCGGGGTCTGGACTCTCCCCTCTCAGCTGGGAGTCTCCCTTGTGCGCTGGACCCCCCTCTGCGGCCGAGAGCGCCTGTCCCGGTCCTCGCAGCATCTGCCAACCAGGCACCGGGCGGAGGGAGGGAGAGCCTCTGATTGGCCAGCCTGGGTCACGTGCTCCAACCCCGAGGCGGGTTGTGGTGAGGCCCCCACACGTGACACCAACTGAGAAAACAGGAGCCCCGGGGAAAATCCCGGGCTTCTGCAGCGAAGAGCCCACTACACACTGGGGAGGCGAAGACCAGGCCTCCAGGCTGGCGGCATGGCTGGGCCACCCCCCAGGCCTGTGCTCTGACCCTGGTCCCCGCCGCTCTGGAGAGGGCCACTGGCGAGGTCAGGAAAGGTCATCCTTGGTCGAGAGGGAGTCTTGGGCTGCGGCAAGCCTGAGACATTTGCTGAGAATGTAGACAGGGTTCTTTTTGCTTGGGAAGGGAGACCGGCTTCAGCCCTCCTCTCTGACCCACGTGCACCTGCTCCCCCATTTCCTCTTCCTGGGAAATGGGGGGGGGCAGGTGGGGTGCAGGTGGGATGCAGCTGCCTGCACTTGGGGTGACGGCTAGGGGGTCCATTTGAACCTCAGGCGGAAGGAGCGGGCTCTCCAGCTGCCTTGCCTTCTGGTGCATTTCAAGGTCAACTGCAAACATCAGGACACCTTCCCCTAAATACTGCAGTGTGCATATCATGAAGCAAAGCTCGGTATTCGTTGGCAGTTTTCCTTTTGAGGTAAAATTTACTTAGGTTGAAGGGCACCTGGGTGGCTCAGTTGGTTAAGTGTCGGACTCTTGATTTCAGCTCAGGTCCTGATCTCAGGGTCATGGGATCCTGCCCCGCCCTGGACTCTGTGCTCAGCTGGGAGTCCGCTTGGGATTCCCTCTCTCCCTCTGCGCCCCCGCCACTCCCACTCTAAATAAATAAAATCTTTAAAAATTTTACTTAGGGCGCCTGGGTGGCTCAGTTGGTTAAGCGTCTAACTTCGGCTCAGTCGTGATCCTGGTGTCCTGGGATCGAGTCCTGAATCCAGGCTCCCTGCAGGGAGTCTGCTTCTCCCTCTCCTCCTCTCTTGTGCTCTCTCTCTCTCTCTCTAGCTCTCACTCTCTCAAATAAATAAATAAAATGTTTTTAAAAATATTACTTAGGTTGAAATGCAGAAATCTTAAGTGTGCATTCCCCAAGTTTTGACAAATGCATGTAATTCACACCTGGAAGACTTCTTACTACCCGAGCATGGCTGGAGCGGTTGGTGGCTCCTGCCTGGGATTCTGTCCCAGAGGGCAAGGGAGAGCTAGCCCTTCACAGTGAGTTTGGAGGACGGAGGGTCAAGCTCTTCTCCGACCACATGCCACCAGCGCTGCCAGCTCCCGGACATGGTTACATTGTTCAGAGAAACCAGCAGAACTCCGACACAGAGTAGCACTCCCGTTCTGCTAGGGCTGTTACTGTTACAATTCCCATCTGACCCATAGCCCTCTGTCTATTTTGATGTGTGGAAACCCTGTAAGAGAAGAAAGGTGAATGGTGGCTTTAGCCTGAACCCCCAACACCTCTCACAGGGTCACAGAAACAAGAGCAAATAGGGAATAGTGATGTTTGTGAAAGCAAAGTGACCCGGGAAGATTGCCTATCAGCAGCTCCTGCCTCCTTTTTCCTTGATGGCAAAGCCCACCTCCAGTGAGCAAGAAAGGCTGAAAATGCCCAGTGTTCACTCCCCAGCCTTTCCTGTAGCCGGGCATGTGCACCAACCAATCCAGGCCAACGACACATCAGGGAAAGTCGCACAGGCTTCTAGGAAAGATGTTCTCTCTACTACAAAGAGCCACGTGGTAGGAAATGCTCCATTCTTTCCTAACTTGAAATGTTATCATATGGGGATGTGATGCTTGGAGCTGTGGCAGCTACTTCGCCACCACGAGCTGTAAAACTAAGAGAATCAAAGAAAAGTCAGCCCCTGTTCCTGAGTCTTAGAGCTACTGAATCCTGGAGGGTTTACCTGTAGACTTGTTGTGTGAGGCCATACCTTCCCCATTGTTGGGCAGCCTGTTCCTTGCAGTCTAAAGCATTTAACTGATACACAGGATTGGTGAAAATTTGTTACTGGTAATACCAGAGCATTCCCTGAAAACAGTGGTATTTGTATCATAAAGATCAGACTTAACTGTTTTAAAGAAAACATAATCCACTGATTATGAGTAAATCGCCAGTTCTGAAGAGTTAAGATGACAGAACAGGGCTTGTTTCAGAATGATGGTCTTCAGTATTTGTAGGGATTTCAACATCTTCATGGTCACTTTCAGGCTCCATATGCTTGGGATGGAAACTGTCTTCTTATTTCTACCTTTATTTATCTGTGAGTATGTAGCTGGTGGCTGACTGGGGGCTCCCAGGGGGCTAGAATACACAAAAAGGCCCTGTCAAATCTTTATTTATTTATTTATTTATTTATTTATTTATTTATTAAGATTTTATTTATTTATTCGACAGAGATAGAGACAGTCAGCGAGAGAGGGAACACAAGCAGGGGGAGTGGGAGAGGAAGAAGCAGGCTCATAGCAGAGGAGCCTGATGTGGGGCTCGATCCCATAACGCCAGGATCACGCCCTGAGCCGAAGGCAGACGCTTAACCACTGTGCCACCAGGCGCCCCAAATCTTGATATATTTAATGCCATCATCCAAATTGGTAACAACTTTTCTTTTTTACCAAACTGGTAAAAACCTGCCTTTATTACAGGTACCCAGTATAAAATCTCAACTAAATCATACATGCTCCGGGAAAAACTGCTTCTTTGCTTTTGTCGAACTGATTGGTAGGTTTTCTAGTAAAGTTCAACAGCCAACAAATGTTTATTAAGCGCCTGCTGTGTGCCAGAGTTTGTGTTAGATCCTGGGAGCACAGCGGTTAGCCAGGCAAGTTCCACCCCAGAGGAGCCCCCGGATTAGAAAGAAGGATGGAGAATTATAATGCAGAGAGAGATGTATTTCTATAAGGCCTAGTTTGTTCATTCATCCGTTTATTCATTCAACTGATCATTCATCTGCCATGTTTATTCAGTATCCATGAAGTGCCCAGGTGCTGTGCTAGGAACGGAGAAAACACTGGGGGGAGGACACCGTCTCTGTCGCCATGTTGCCGTCAGTCTAGTGGGGGAGGAAGACAGGTAAACAGGTCATCCCAGGGTGCTAATGGAGGAGATCATCTAAGTGGGCACCAGATTCAAGTCTGGGGTGGTGAGGAAAGGCTCTAAGCAGAGATGGGAAGGATGAGAAGGTGGAGAAGATTGTTCTAGACAGATGGGAGGCTACTGTGCATAGTCACAGGGGCAAGAGAGACCCCAAGACAGGTCATTTCAAATGACTGGAACAAAAATTTGGTCGGAGTGGAAGTTGCAAGGGGGTGGGGAGGAGAAGGTTGCAGGAGAGAGCTGGGGACCGGATCCTGCCAAATCTCATACCCATATTGAGGAGTTCGGGGGTTTTCTGAGGCTAATGGGTGAAGAAGAGGTTTAAGCAAGAGAATGGAGTGGTCAGATGTCCCCTCAAGAAAACCGCTGGCTGCTGCGTAGAAAGGGGAGCGGACAGTGAGATGTTGGTGGCAGGAGACTGGCTGCTGGAGAGGCGCGGTCATGGGGGGGGCGCCGGGAAGGAGGACTCGCGCACTGGGCCAGTTTCTGACTCCAGGGACTGAGAAGGTGGCAGAGCACAGGGGGTTTGGGCTTGGGGGAGGGCCATCGTTCCTTTTGGGGTAAGTTGGGCTGGAGGGGCCTGTTGGGGGGTCCTGTGGGGAGGTCATGAGCCATAAGAATAGAGGGGCACAGAGCCGCGGGTCCCTCAAAGCTGTTTCCAGCGGGATGAACGCAGGTGCCGGGAAGCCCCTGAGGAAGACCAGCGATGAAGAGCCGTCTTGGAGGAGGTGGGGGAGGGGGTGGGCCAGAGGAGAAAGGAGATGGCGCCATCCCCAAAATCCAAGGCGGAGGTAACACCGCTCTGGTATTTGCCTCTGACGTCTGTCATAGATGAGGATGGGTTATAGACAATCATAAGAGGGAAGCGTACGTGCGAACACTTCTGTCCGTCGGCTTACTAATTTTTTTTCCTTATAACTTGGGGAGCGAGTCCTCTCTGGCTCCTGGGGTTCCGGAGCTCCGTCGGGCCACAGTTGGAGGACTGTCTGGCCTCCAGGACGGCCGTGGTAGCACGGGGGTCTGCCAGGAATCTAGAAAGACAGAGGCTGGAGGAAGCTCTGTCCCCACTGGTCCCGGTGGTGGAGGGAGGAAGCTGGAACATGGTGGGGACACACTGTCTGGCTCTTGAAGAGCTCAGGCCAAGGGTCACTCCCGGACTCTTTGCAGTTCATGGCCCTCTCCCTGCGAGCCTGCCCTTGCTGGGTTCCGCAGGGATTGCTTAGAAATCAGCATCTCGAGTCCGCTTACGATGCGCCAATCCGAGGACTCAGCAGATCACAGCCAAGCTGACTCCGGGCGGCGGGTCGAGGGCACTTCCGTAGCAGGACAGCGGCCCCTCCGCGCATCTACTCCGTGGCTGTGGAGTTCTGCCTCCTAGACGCGCTTGGGGACAGCGATCTCAGTGCCGTTTGCACCGAATGTGACGCAAGGAACTCTCCTCTTGAACTTGGCACTTAATTGTCCCTTTCTTTCCTCTTCCCCATGATGTTTCCCTGGGGAAACCTACCTTTCCTATAGCCCCTCCAGGACACATGTCGCAACATGACACTGCTATGTGGAACGTGTGTGCTTTGGTCCAGAAGGTAACCTCTGTCCTTGCTGATTGTCACGACGTGACCGGGAAGCACAAGGAGAAAGTCCATGAGAACTTGAATCTCTGTGGTCCATCCGGCCAACGTCACGGAGAGGCTCTGGGGTTTCGGGTGTGCGTAGGTGGGGACAGTTCACAAGAACAAGAAGCGCTACTCACTCTTGAAGAACCTGCAAGGTGTGATACGGTGCCTTGCACACACGGAGTGCTCAGCTGGAACGGCCGCCCAAAGCCCTGGGGTGGGGGGACCCCTGGGGCCCAGCGGGGGATGGGAGCCTGGGGCCTCAGCAGCCAGACACCAAGATTTAGCGTCACTCAGAACAAACACGAGGAGAGGGGGAGGAAGAGTGTTTCTCACGGGTGGGGGCGGCGAGCCGGGGGACCCGTGGACAGGAGTTCAAGGCCTGACCCCTCTGGGTCTCCAGGGCGGAGCCTCGGCACGCAGCCTCTGGATGCTGATGCTTGTCTCTAGGCTTCGGGAAGGGTTTATTTTATGGAGCTCCGCCACATTACCGCAGGCTTTCGGGATCCGTTTTCTATTGCAATTCATCCACTCTCGGTTGGTTTCAAAAGCTGTGCAAACCCTCTTCAGAAGGGACAGTTGTCTCAGAAACGCTGCTTTTCCATATTTGCAGGGATTTCAACATCGTCGTAATCGTCCAGAGGCTCGATGTAGCTCGGGATGGACTCTGTCTTGATTCTAACTTTGTTGACCAGTGAGTATGTAGCCGGCGGTGGACTTGGGGTTTCCTGTGGGACTAGAACACGCAGAAAGGTCCTTAGAGGCAAAGCTACTGTGTGTTTATATATTTTTGATGAAGTGACTCAGCCTGATTTTCATGGCTTTGGGTGATCTTCCCACCCCCTGGTGGAGCAGACCCCCATCTGATGGCGGAAACCGACGCGCAGACATGACAGCCTCGGCATCCCCCAAGCGAGCCGATGGCAGATGCTGGTCCGATGCCGTGGCTCCGTGTCCCCCTGCCCGGCCCCCACGGCACAGGAACCATGAAACAGGAGGGCAGACAAGAAGCTGACCTGAGTTAGTACCCAAATGAGTAGAGCTGTGTGAGACCCTCATTCTCGTGGGGAAGTGATACAAACCACACTTCCTTTTTGGCCCATCCCTCCCAGGGACTTACAGTGTTTCCCAGAACTTCCCATAACCGCTTAGGTACGAATCTCTGATCAGAAGGAGGGGGACGGGGCGTTTGCAGAACGGGCCGTCAGGGAACAGGTATGTGGCAAAAACCCCAAGGCGGCCCGGGGAAGGAAGATGAGCAGCCAGGTGGGCCTTGGATGAGACTGGAGCCCCCGCTACCACAATCGCGTCCTTCCTATGAGGACCTGAGAGAGGACCACCCCTCATTGCTTGCTGGGCTCTGCATGCGGGCAGATCCCCAGTTCGTACCCAGGCCCTAGCGGTCACTCGCTGTGTCGCCATGGGTAAGTCACTGAGCATCTCTGTGCCTCAGTGTCTTCATCCGTCGAAGGGGAATCATGATGGACCTGCCTCCCAGTGTTGTTGAGGGCCGTGGGATCGTGCCTGTAAAGTGCCTCGCACGGGGCCTGACCCACCGGGCTGCTCAATAATTATGGGCTAATCTTATGATTATCCATTCAGTCAAGACATTCTTACTATCTCCTAAGCGCCAGGCACTGCTCTTGGTGGGGGGTACGCAGTGGTGAGAAGACAAGAAAGGTTCTTGTTTCCTCGACTCTGTGTTCTAGTGGAGAAGGGAGGTCAGAAACAAATGAACAATAACGAAACGAGACAACTTTGGATAACGGCCATACATTTCATAAAGAGAATTAGTGGGTTCACTTTACAGAGGGGGAACAGAAGGGGACTCTTTGAGGTGCTGACATTGAAAAAAAAAGATTTGGTTTATTTGAGAGAGAGAGAGAGAGAGGAGGAGGAGGAGAAAAGAGGGAGGGGGAGGGACAAGCAGACTCCACATTAAGCAGGGAGCCCAATGTGGGGCTCGATCCCAGGACCCCGAGATCATGACCTGAGCTGAAATCAAAAGTCGGATGCTTCACTGACTGAGCCCCCAGACCCCCCAGGTGCTGACATTGAGCTGACCATGAAGGATGAAATAAGGCCACTACGTAAGCAGCTTAAGGAACAGCATTCCAGTCAAGGGAACCAGGCAGAATGTTTCTGATGGGAAGTGTGGGAGGCCCAGTGACACCCCCAAGTTCCTTTTCACTCACGCTCCAAGCTGGGATTTGAGTATGAATTTACGCACTGAATATCAGGAGCATTGCTACTCACTCTGCCCCTTTTTAGCTTATTTGTCCCTTTTAAAAGGATGGCACCAGCTGCAAATTTAGTGTTATGGACTGAAGCTCTGTGTCCCCACAAAATTCATATATGTTGAAGGCCTAACCCCTCAGTGAGGCTGTATTTGGAGATGGGGCCTCTAAGGGGGTAATTAAAGCTAAGTGAGGTCGTAAGGGTAGGGCCCTGACGCACAGGCTTAGTGTCCTTATAAGAAGAGACACCAGAGCACGCGCGCTCTCTCTCCCCTACCCCCAGCACCCCCAACCAAATTGGCTGGCACCTCAGTCTTGAACTTCTAGCCCACAGGACCATGAGAAATAAATTTCTGTTGTTTAAGCCACTAGTCTATGGCATTTTGTTGTGGACAGCCTGAGCTAAGACCTGTAGATAAATTTGTTATCCTACTGCGAATGAAACTGTCATCAGCGACAGATACTTACATGTATGTTCCGGAAAAAGCAAACCCCTGGGTGGCAGAGGGGGTAACTGAACCGGCGATTCATTAAGAACATTCCTGGAGAGAGAGAGAGAGAGGAGTCAGGGTGTGCTTTTGACCATCCTGGCGGTCAGCCGACTGGAAGGAAAACGTCAAAGAAAAAGGACAGCTTTGAACTTTCAAATCCCGGTCCCTGAAGGTGGGAGGCATCTTCTTCTCTAGGTTTTGTATCCCACTGGTGAGGAAACTGCCTCCTCCAGCCCCAGGAACAGCTGGACTTAGCCTGGAGCGTGCCTTCCTGGGTTCGCATGCACTGTTTTAGGAAGGGGAGGTAAGCACCAAGTGCTCAGGTGTTCTCGAAGCTAACGATAC